>NW_026576476.1:670514-768244 GCF_028641065.1 Leucoraja erinaceus | reverse complement strand
CATTTTCCAGGGGGTCCGCTGCGGGCCCTGATCTAAAAAGATCTTTGGGGATAATGTGCGGACCCCAAGCGTTCACCAGTCCCATATTCTAGACGTCGACTGGTGGATGCCGTGGGGTGCTGCCGCTTGGGTATCGGAGGTCTTGGTTTGCTCGTCCCGGGGCCTGCCCTCATTAGGCCGAAGGTTTTTGATGCTTCCTCCATCTCCTTCAGTTTTTTATTAAGATCTTTCCCAAATAGCAGTGCGCGTCTCCGCAGCTGGGGCGTTACACAAGCCAGCAAATTTGGGATTGAGAGCAGGTCTTATGATTTTCATCCGGAGATTGTTGATCTCGAATTGTGTGGTACACATTAATGCCAGCACATCCTGCTGGCATGTATTGATCTCCGTAGTCTCCACGGAACGAGCAAAGGCTGTGGTGGCCGACGTCAGGAGCCTTAGGATCCGCTGTAGCTTGAGTTCTTGAGTCCGGATGTGTGCCCCCACATGCCCCCAGATTTGGCTGTTGACACTTTTCTGGTGCTGTGTGTTGTTCTTGGGTTTATTGGATAGGTGGTTGATGCTGGTTGTCCTTCTTGGCTCCAGCGGTGCTCCAGCCCGTGGGGTTGCTACAAAGCGGTCCACCACACCCAACAGCTGTTCCTGTTCCTGCACCCCTGGCATACTCCCGAGTTCGTCCGCCTGCCCCTGTTCCAGACCAGCCCTGCCCTGGTCACCAATGCGAGCCTCCAGTAATGAAGGAGCAGAGGGCAGTGCACAACACTATGTACCTATGTAGGAAATGTGACCTGTCCATTTTGGGTGGCAAAAATAGAAAACAGACTATTATCTAAATTAGGCCGTGCAGGAAAGGGGGAGCCATTCGGCCTGGGTGTCATGGTACTTCGAGCCATGCAGGTGCCATTCAATATGAAAGCAATGGTATGAGCTTTCAACTCAAAAGTATTTGAGTACCTGCCTTTCTCTCCATTGTACCCCCTGATGAGACCACACCTTATTGTGTACAGTTTTGGTCTCCACATCTAGGACTCCCATTATTGCCATGTAGGGAGTGAAGACGGCCTCAACTACCCTCCTGGGATGGCAGAGATGAAGAAAGAGATTCTTGGTTTATACTCTCTAGCGTTTAAAAAGAGTTCTTATCATCTCGGTTTCTTAAGGGTTTGGACAGGCTTTATCCTTAAGCTGTGACCCCGATGTGTCCTGGACTTCCCTAACATCGGGAACAATCTTCCAGCATCTAGGATAGTCCAAATCCTTAAAACCGAGATTTGTAGAGTTTTTTTCATACAGAGAGTGGTGAATCTCTGGAACTCTCTGCCACAGAGGGTAGTTGAGGCCAGTTCATTGGCTATATTTAAGAGGGAGTTAGATGTGGCCTTGTGGCTAAGGGGATCAGGGGGTATGGAGAGAAGGCAGTCCTGACTGATCAGCCATGATCATCAGAATGGCGGTGCAGGCTGAAGGCCCGTCTCTGCACCTCCCTCTATGGCATCTGTCCTCCCCCCCGGAGCGTTCTTGTTGCATGTCCCGGTGGACCATCTCCTCCAGGAGCTGCTAAATGCAGCTCAGGCGGCTGTCTCTCCTCCGCTTTGGTGGAGACATGTCCCCCTCCGACGAATCGGAGATGACCGGCCGATTGGACTTCCTGGCCGCTTTCCCAGTCCGCCGTGCAGGCTCTGGCGTGACTGGGTCAGGCTCGGTCTCGGGGATAGCGAAACGCTCTGCGAGCGACGTTGCCGCCGGTTGCTGCCCCGCTGGTAGAGTTGAAGCGGGGGCAGTTTCTCTTTGAGTGTTTTCTGCGTTGTGTCGACATTTCTGAAAAGCAAACACAACTGCAACTCTCCTCTGTTATTCCAACGCACCGTATACTTACCTGACGGTCCGTTTTAAAGTGCAGCTGGAGAGCCCGACTCCAGCTGCCGCTGCTGTTCCACTGCTGGCGTAATCCACTGGAAAGACCAGACCCACCTACCCCCATGGTTGTGGGTATTCTTCTGTTTCCTATGGTCCAATGAATGTTGCACGTCGTTTGACGTGACGGTGACGTTGGGGGGGTGGCACATTTTCCAGGGGGTCCGCTCCGGCCCTGGTCTAAGGAAGACTTTCGGGGATAGATGCGGCCCCAAGCTTTCATCAGTCCGATATGGTAGACGTTGACTGATGGATGGGGTAGGGTGCTGCTGCATAGGAATTACTGTTTTTGGTTACTCGTCCTCTCCTTCACGAGGGGTTCCCACGTGGCTGTCCACTACACCTAGCAGCTCTTCCTGTTCCTGCACCCTTGCATACTCCCGAGATCTTCAGCCATTGCCCCTGTTCTTGACCAGCCCAGTCCTGGTCACCAAAGCTCCTCTGTGAAGGAGAGAGCAATGGACAGTGCAGAAACACTGTGGAGGGAGTGCCTGACCCCCCTCTGCGAGAGCACCCCCCTGGGGCACATCTCGCTGGAGCTCCTGCTCCAAGAGCCGCTCCTGCAGCTCAGGCGGCTGTCTCTCCCCCCCCTGGGTGGAGAGACGTCCCCGTCCGATGTCGGAGCCACCGGCCGGCGGGACCACCGGCCCGACGACTCCGTGGCGTTCTTCTCAGCCCGCTGCTGAGGCGCTGACGGGCTGGGCTTGGCGCAGTGTCGGGAGCGGAGCGCTGGTTAGCGGTCCTGCCGCGGTGATGCTGCCCCCGCGATGGAACGGTCTTCCGTGGAGTCGAGCGGGGGCAGGACTGCACCGTTGTTGCCCCCTGGATGAAGGTGAGTCGTGCGGGGACAGGTCTCCCTCGTTGCTGCCCCCGCGAGAATGGGCTCGAGCGGGGACAGGTCTCTCTCTCTCTCCGTTGCCGCCCTGTGTGGAGCGGCACCGGCACCGCTCCCTGTCCGTGGACCGCAGTCCTACGGGGAACAAACAGACGCGAGGGGCTTTTAGAGTGAAGGTAAGTACTTACCTAAAGCTTCGTTTTTCAGGTTGTAGCGGGAGCCCTGACTCCCGCCTGCCGCTGTTGCCTGCTGAAACGTAATGCCGCACATGCGTACTGGACGGGTTCTTCACATAGTCACTCACGTGACTCCGAAGTAAAATCAGTACCCCATTCCTGCTTTCTCCCTATATCCCTTCATTCCTTTAGCCCTAAGAGCTAAATCTAAGTTTCTTGAAAAATATATTGTCAAGACTTGATTCCTTAAGGACCAAATAAATCATTTCAGGGGCAACAAAGTGAAACATGTGTTAATGGAAGTTTCACCTGTTTAATCAAACGTTGCATAGTGGCGCAGCACTGGAGTTGCTGCCTTACAGCGCCAGTGACCCAGGTTTGAACCTGACTGCGGGTGCTGTCAGTACGGAGTTTGAACGTTCTCCCCGTGACCTGCGTGAGTTTTCTCCGAGATCTTCGGTTTCCTCCCACACTTCAAAGACGTGCAGGTTTGTAGATGAATTGGCTTCAGTAAAATTGTAAATTGTCCCTTGTGTGTGTGTGGGATAGTGATAATGTGCGGGGATCGCTGGTCGGCGCGGGCCGTGGGGCCTGTTTCCGCGCTGTATCTCTAAACTAAACTAAACTAAACTCACACTGTTGTTCTTTGCTTCACAGCAAGCTGCAAGAGTGCGGAGGGGGCGCAGAATCTGCAGTTGGTTTTCCTATCACAGGAGGGGGAATGCTTTAAGGAGGTGGTATAAAGGGAATGTTAACAGCTTTATGGTAACAGTCTTGGCCGGTACACAGCTTGTCAAGTGAAAGTGCACTGAAAAATGTCAGAATAATTACAACAGATTCTCAAGATTGTTTCCAGTGCCTCATAAGATGCAGGCAGCCATCACATCAAGCAGCTACCCTTTGCGATGTTCCTTCTCCTTGTGGTGGACAGTAAACCGGACTGGTCCAGGAACGCTGAGGCAACTGCACAAGAAGGGACAGAGCCGGCTGTACCTTTTGAGAAGGCTCCGCTCCTTCACTATCTGCAGTAAGATGCTGCAGATGTTCTGCCAATCGGTGGTAGCCAGCGTTATCTTCGTCGCTGCCGTGCGCCGGGGGCCGCAGGGCGAAGGCCGCGGACGCCAATAGGATCGAAAACCTCATCGGGAAGGCCAGCTCCATCCTGGGGGTGGAGTTGGAGTTGGATTCACGGGAGGTTGGTCTTGGAGGGGTCGATGCTCCTCAAACTGCGGAGCATCCTGGACAATAATAATAATAATAATAATAATAAATTTATTTTATGGGCGCCTTTCATGAGTCTCAAGGACACCTTACAAAAATTTAGCAGGTAGAGGAAAAACATGTAAGCGGAATGAAATAAACAGTAGAGACATGACTAGTACACAAAGTAAAGACAGAATTCAATTCAAAACACAATATGAGGCAATTAATGCACAGATGAAAAGGGAGGGGGACGTGGGGCTAAGGATAGGCAGAGGTGAAGAGATGGGTCTTGAGGCGGGACTGGAAGATGGTGAGGGACACAGAATTGCGGATCAGTTGGGGGAGGGAGTTCCAGAGCCTGGGAGCTGCCCTGGAGAAGGCTCTGTCCCCAAAACTGCGGAGGTTGGATTTGTGGATGGAGAGGAGACCGGCTGATGTGGATCTGAGGGACCGTGAGGGTTGGTAGGGGGAGAGGAGGTCAGTGAGATATGGGGGGGCCAGATGGTGGAGGGCTTTGTAGGTGAGGATCAGGATTTTGTAGGTGATCCGGTGGGAGATGGGAAGCCAGTGAAGTTGTTTGAGGACTGGAGTGATGTGATGCCAGGATTTGGTATGGGTGATGAGTCGGGCGGCTGCGTTCTGGACCAGTTGGAGTCGGTTGATGTAGGTGGAGCTGATGCCATGGAGAAGTGAGTTGCAATAGTCCAGTCAGGAGGAGATGAAGGCATGGATGAGTCTTTCAGCAGCGGGAGGTGTGAGAGAGGGTCTGAGTTTGGCGATTTTGCGGAGATGAAAGAAGGAGGTTTTAATGACATGGCGGATGTGAGGCTCAAGGGAGAGGGTGGAATCAAAGATCACGCCAAGGTTGAGGGCCTGGGGAGATGGGGAGAGTGGTGGTGCCGTCGATGGTGAGAGTGGGGTTATTGATTTTGCTGAGTGTGGCTTTGGAGCCTATGAGGAGGAATTCTGTCTTATCGCTGTTGAGTTTGAGGAAGTTATGTTGCATCCAGGTTTTTATAGCTGACAAACAGGAGTTGATATGGGAGAGGGGGTGGTTGTGTGGGGGATTTGGTGCTGAGGTAGATCTGGGTGTCATCGGCGTAACAGTGGAAGTCCAAGTTGAAGTAGCGGAGTATCTGATCAAGGGGGAGGATGTAGATGATGAAGAGGAGGGGGCCGAGTACGGAGCCTTGGGGAACGCCTTGAGTGACTGTGACTGTAGCAGAGGTGTGGTTGTGGAGAGAGATGAAGTGGGATCTGTTGGAAAGGTGGCAACGGAGCCAGCTGAGTGCAGAGCCTTCAATGCCGAGGTCTTTGAGTATGGTGAGCAGGATGTTATGTTTCACTGTATCGAAGGCTGCGCTCAGGTCAAGGAGGATGAGGATGTTGAGGGAACCAGTGTCAGCAGAGGTGAGGAGGTCGTTGAGGACTTTGAGGAGAGCAGTTTCTGTGCTCTGGAGGGGGCGAAAGCCAGATTGGAGGGGTTCAAATAGGTTATACGCAAGGAGGTGGGAATGAAGTTGTGACGCAACGATACGCTCCAGGGTTTTTGAAAGAAAGGGGAGGTTTGAGATTGGGCGGTAGTTAATGAGAGAGGAGGGATCAAGACCAGGTTTCTTTAAGATTGGTGTGACAGCAGCAGTTTTGAAAGCAGAGGGGACAATTCCTTGGGACAATGAGGAGTTGAAGAGATTAGTGAGGTAGGGGCAGAGAACGGGGAGGCAGGACTTCAGCAGGGGAGTGGGGAGAGGGTCGAGGGAGCAGGTAGTGGGTTTGGAAGAGCTGATGAGTTTGGAGATTTCAGTAGGGGTGACCAGGTCAAACTGGGAGAGGAAGCAGTGTGGAGGAGGGGTAAGGAGGTCAGTGGAGATGTTGAAAGGAGGGGCCTTGGTAGGTGGTGGAGTAGATGCTGGGGAGTCGGGTACAGGGGATAAAGATTGATAGATGGTGCTGATTTTATCAGCGAAAAAGTGGAGGAATGAGTTGCAGAGATCCGGAGTAGAGGTAGGGAGAGTGTTGGCTCGAGGCTTGAGGAGGTTGCCCACTGTGGAGAAGAGGGTTCTGTGGTTTAGGCAGGGATCGGTGAATATGGAGGAGAGGTAGGCAGATTTTGCAGCAATGAGGGCATCTTTGTAGTCAGTGAGGTGGAGTTTGTAAGCTTCAAGGTGGACAGTGAGAGATGATTTCATTGTGAGTCGTTCAAGTCGGCGACCAGTCTGTTTCAGTTTACGAAGTGCAGGTGTGTACCAGGGTGAAGATGTGTTGAAAGTTACGGTTCTTGTTTTGAGGGGGGCCATAGTGTTAAGGGAGGTAGACAAGGTGGAGTTGAGATGGTTTGTGAGATCATCAGGTGAGATGGGGGTTGAGTCCAGGTGGAGAGTGGTGAAGAGCAAGTGGAGAGCAGGTGGAGAGCAGGTGGAGAGCAGGTCAGAGTGGGGATCAATGGATTTTAGATTACGGAAGGTGATTTCTCGGAGGAAGCGGGGGCGAGGTGTCGGAGAAGGGATGGTGAACCGTATAAGCTTATGATCAGAGAGGGGGAAGAGGCATGGATGGAGGTCGAGTACCGGTTGATTTGTGGAGCAGACCAGGTCAAGGATGTGACCTTTGTCATGGGTGGGAAAGGTGACGTGCTGAGTGAGAGAGAAGTTGTCCAGTAAAAAGGCGAATTCAGATGCGAGCTTGCAGGTGGGGGAGTCCATGTGAATATTGAAGTCACCAAGTAGCAGCAGACGTGGGGAGAGGGATGAGGCAAGTGTGAGGAGTTCAGTGAAGTCAGATAGGAAGGAGGGGTTTGGTTTAGGTGGCCGGTAAATGAGGATGACTGTCATGGAGGAAAGGGCTTTGAAGGCGAGGAATTCAAATGATGCTACTGGGGGGAAGGTGAGATCAGTGATACGAAAGTTCTGGTTGAAAATAACAGCGAGGCCACCTCCATGGCTGGAGGGGCGAGGCTTGGAGATGTAATTAAATCCAGGTGGGGGATGCTCGATTGAGGGAGAAGAAGACATTGGGTTGTTGCCAGGTCTCAGTGAGCAGAAGGAAGTCCAGAGTGTTGTCAAGGATTAGTTCATAGAGGGCAGGGGCTTTATTGTTGAGCAACCTGGTGTTGAGGAGGGCAAAGTTGGCATTGTGAGAGGGTGGAGGGGTGGGGGCAGGCTGGAGTGATCTGAGGTTGTCCCGGTTGACAGTGCGTGCGGTCAGCTGGGATGGGGGGTGACGCGGGTGAGGGGGGGTAGAGCGTGGTAGTGAGCAGATGGATGGAATGGAATGTCCGGGGTTGAAGTAAACAAGCCTGCGCCGACAGCCTCTGTGGATGAAACGGGGTCGATGTAGAAGTCTAAACTGTTTAACGACCTGGATGCAGGATGGGATGTGGTTGTTGCAGAAACCAGTCATTTGCAGAGTTGAGTATTTGAGCATGATGAGGAGCCCGAGCAGCAGAGAGGTTGTCTCTGATGGTGAGGGTGCAGAGAGGTGTCCAGCAGAGAAGGTGAAGAGGGGTGTCCAGCAGTGAGGGTGCAGAGAGGTGTCCAGCGGTGCAGGTGCAGGTGGAGAGAGTATCCAGCGGTGAGGGAGCAGAGAGGTTGTCCAGCAGAGCAGGTGTAGAGGTAGTCCAGCGATGAGGGTGCAGAGAGTAACCAGCAGTGCGGGTGCAGGGAGGTGTCCAGTGTCGATGGTGCACAGGCGCAGGTACAGGCAGGTAACAGACAGGCAGGTAGGTAACAGGTAACAGGTAGGTAACAGACGGGGGGAAGGCACGCGGAGAAGCGGCGAACCGTCAACGCCAGCGTCCTCTCCGGGCAGCGTGCAGGGTTCTAGCGGTTCTAGCGGCTAGCGGCTAGCAATATAGGCCGCAGGGCGACGATCGTTCCACGGCCGAAAACGGCCAAAAAAACACCACAGATCACCGCAACCGGAGGGACCCTCCAGTGGTCCCTCGTCAGGTGATAGGTCCAGACCTCGTCCGGGATGGAAATAAACCGCAGTCGGCAATTGAAGCAGTTGAAGCCAACTCGCGGTAAGGGACCGTTGTCAATTTAAATCTCCCGCCGCCGCCATTTTGTTTCCAATACATCTCCACCCCCTCCATGACACACTGGTCAACCCGAGGAGCACCTTCAGCAACAGACCGGTTCCACCAAGATGCAGCACAGAACGCCACAGGAGATCCTTCTTCCCTGTGGCTATCAAACTGTACAACTCCTCCCCCTTCTGTCGTGGGGTAGACTGACTCCTCCCCCCACCACCCCCCCCCCCCCCCCCCCCAATCTTTGTACATCGCCAATCCTTTCCACTCGTCATTTTAATTTCATGTTTCATGTATCATGTGTTTTATGACTGTTGGCAGATCCATTCCCCACTGGGATGAATAACGTTTTTTCGTGTCGTATCGTGATGGTGTTGTGGCAAAGTCACTGATCTGGAAACTTTCAGACTGGGAGTAAAATCAGGCAGGCAATGGGGGGGACATGATAATTCAGTGCGATGATTGGAGGAGGGAGACGTGCCAAAACACTCTTGGCACAGACCTGCGCCTCATCCCCAACCAGGATCGATCCCGGCTCACCGCCCCCCCCCTCCCCCCCCAACACAGGTGGCCAGAGAGGTCGGAAGTCAGATGAGCGCGGTGCCCCCAGAACCACAGCCAGTGCAGAGAGGCAGCGCTGGTGTCCCGTCAGTCCAGGCAGGGCTGTAGGTTAACCTGGCGGGACAGGCAGAGTTGAGCTGCATTTAGCGCTGGATTGAGCCACAGAAGCCTCGCGTTTGTGTGTGAGTGTGCGCATGCGCGTGTGGCCGCCAATAAATTGTGTCCCCCCGGTCCCCTCCATATTTTGATAGCGATTTCCGTGCCTGGTCGCAGTCTATCTCCCTTGGGAGGTGAGTCTAGAACTTCGAGGGAAAAATAGACACAAAGTGCGGCATGGTGGCGCAGCGGTAGAGTTGCTGCCTTTCAGCACCAGAGACCCGGCTTCGATCCTGACTGCGGGTGCTGTCCGTATGGAGTTTTACTTTCTCCCCAATGAGAGAGGTGCCAGAGCTCGCGGCCTCTTGCCAGGGATTGGCTTTGGGAACTCCAACAGGGGGAACCTGCAGACTTTAACATCGTGGAGCTCGCGGTCCCTTGGTTGGGGACCCACTTCGGGAGCTCCAAGTTGCAGGAGCTACAACCGCCCTGATCGCGGGAGCTTCCACCGCCCCGATGTGAGGACTTCGACCGCCGGCTGTGGGAGCGTTGATTGCCCCGACCGCAGATGATTCGACTGCCCCGACTGTGGGGAATCCACTGTGGTGGATGTTTATGTTAACTTTTATGTGGTTATGTGTCTTGTTGCTTTTTAATGGTATGACTGTATGGTAAATCGAGTTCCACGGTACCTTAAATGGTTATGCGTGTCTTGTTCAGCTTTTTTTGCAGAATATGGTGGTCGGTGCGGGACTCGATGACCTGTTTCCACTGTATCTCTTAAAAACTCGAGTTCCACGGTACCCTTAAATGGTACACGGGTGACAAGACTAAAGCAATAAAAAAAGAGGAAGGGCAGGATGGAGCTTTTAACCTTTGACCCAGGGACCGTGTACGGGTTTGTCACCGAATTTGTACCTTCTCTCTGTGACCACTTGGGTTTTCCCTCCAACTCCCCGTAAGACAGTTACAAGTTGGCTTGGAATAAATGCAAATTGTCCCCAGTGTTTGCAGAATAGTGTTGATGTGCGGGGATCGCTGGTCGCTCTGACTACAGGAAATTCAGTCTGATGAAGGGTCTCGACCCAAAACGTCACCCATTCCTTCTCTCCGGAGATTGAAACATAGAAACATAGACAATAGGTGCAGGTGTAGGCCATTCGGCCCTTCGAGCCTGCACCGCAATTCAATATGATCATGGCTGATCATCCAACTCAGTATCCTGTACCTGCCTTCTCTCCATACCCCCCGATCCCTTTAGCCACAAGGGCCACATCCAACTCCCTCTTAAATATAGCCAATAAACTGGCCTCAACTATCTTCTGTGGCAGAGAGTTCCACAGATTCACCACTCTCTGTGTGAAAAAGGTTTTCCTCATCTAGGTCCTAAAAGATTTCCCCCTTATCCTTAAGCTGTGACCCCTTGTTCTGGACTTCCCCAACATCGGGAACAATCTTCCTGCATCTAGCCTGTCCAACCCCTTAAGAATTTTGTAAGTTTCTATAAGATCCCCCCTCAATCTTCTAAATTCTTGCGAGTACAAACCGAGTCTATCCAGTCTTTCTTCAGATGAAAGTCCTGACATCCCAGGAATCAGTCTGGTGAACCTTCTCTGTACTCCCTCTATGGCAAGAATATCTTTCCTCAGATTAGGAGACCAAAACCAGATTAGAAGATGCTGCCTGTCCCGCTGAGTTACATTTCGTGTCTATCTTCAGTTTAAACCAGCATCTGCAGTTCCTTCCTACACACAGGAATTACATGTCGACCTTGGTGGTAATGTTTTAGACAATAGACAATAGATGCAGGAGTAGGCCATTCGGCCCTTCGAGCCAGCACCGTCATTCAATGTGATCATGGCTGACCATCCCCAATCAGTACCCTTTTCCTGCCTTCTCCCCATATCCTCTGACTCTGCTATCTTTAAGAGCCCTATCTAACTCTCTCTTGAAAGTATCCAGAGAATTGGCCTCCACTGCCTTCTGAGGCAGAGAATTCCACAGACTGAACGGTGGGACAAAGTTTTCTCTAGTTTATTTACTTTCGTTTATTATTGTCATGTGTACCATGTCGGGGTACAATGAAAAGCTTTTTTGTTGCGTGCTATCCAGTCAGCGGAAAGACAATACCTGTACATGATTACAATGAAGCCTTTTATAGTGTGCAAGTTACAGGGGAATAATGGGAATAATGATCAGTGCAAGGCAAAGTCCAGTAAAGTCCGATTAAAGATTCAAAGGTCTCCAATGAGGTAGTTGAGAGGTCCGCACTGCTCTCCAGTTCGTGAGGGGATGGATCAGTTACCTGAAGAAACTCCCTGAATCTGGTGTTCGTTTGCACATCCTACAATGGCATGTTACAAATAAATCTGTTTTATGGTTGCATAATGGTGAACAAGTTTCTTGTTTTTTTAGTTTTTGAGATACAATGCGGAAAGAAACAGGCCCTTCGGCCCATTGAGTCCGCGCCGACCAGCGATCACCCGCACATTAACACTACCCTACATACCCTGGGGACAATTTACGCATGCACCAAGGCAATTGACCAATAAACCTGTACGTCTTAGGAGTGTGGGAGGAAACCGAAGATCTCAGCGAAAACCCACGCAGGTCACGGGGAGAACGTGCAAACTCCGTACAGACAGCGCCCGTAGTTGGTGGATCGAACCCGGGTCGCCGGTGCTGCAAGCGCTGTAAGGCTGCAACTCTACCGCTGCGCCACCGTGCCACCCATGGTTGAACAATCTGCGATTGGAACTTCCAGGCAAAAGAGTCAGAACTTTGAAGTTAGAAACATAGAAACATAGAAAATAGGTGCAGGAGTAGGCCATTCGGCCCTTCGAGCCTGCACCGCCATTCAATATGATTATGGCTGATCATCCAACTCAGTATCCCGTACCTGCCTTCTCTCCATACCCTTTGATCCCCTTAGCCACAAGGGCCACATCTAACTCCCTCTTAAATATAGCCAATGAACTGGCCTCGACTACCCTCTGCGGCAGAGAGTTCCAGAGATTCACCACTCTCTGTGTGAAAAAAAGTTCTTCTCATCTCGGTTTTAAAGGATTTCCCCCTTATCCTTAAGCTGTGACCCCTTGTTCTGGACTTCCCCAACATCGGGAACAATCTTCCTGCATCTAGCCTGTCCAACCCCCTAAGAATTTTGTAAGTTTCTATAAGATCCCCTCTCAATCTCCTAAATTCTAGAGAGTATAAACCAAGTCTATCCAGTCTTTCTTCATTAGACAGTCCTGACATCCCAGGAATCAGTCTGGTATGAGTCTGGTTAGGAACCGCTTGTCTGTGCAGGATAGAACATCAAACATATAACAGTACAGCATAGGAACAGGCCCTTCGGCCCCACAATGTTTAGTTTAGAGATACAGGAATTGAAAATGTTTAGTTTAGTTTAGAGATACAGCGCGGAAACAGGCCCTTCGTCCCACCAGCGATCCCCGCACGCTAACACTACCCTACACCCACTAGGGACAATTTTTACATTTACCAAGCCAATTCACCTACAAACCTGCACGTCTTTGGACTGTGGGAGGAAACCGGAGATCTCGGTGAAAACCTGTGCGGGTCGCGGGGAGAACGTACAAACTCTGTACAGACAGCACCCGTAGGTCTCTCCAGCGCTGCATTCGCTGTAAGGCAGCAACTCTACCGCTGCGCCACCGTGACCGCCCTTGTTGCTGAACATGATGCAATTTTAAACTCACCTCATCTGCCGGCACATGACCCATATCCCTCTATTCCCTGCACTATCACATAGAAACATAGAAAATAGGTGCAGGAGTAGAGGCCATTCGGCCCTTCAAGCCAGCACTGCCATTCATTGTGATCATGGCTGATCGTCCCCTATCAATAACCCGTGCCTGCCTTCTCCCCATATCCCTTGATTCCACTAGCCCCTAGAGCTCTATCTAACTCTCTCTTAAATCCATCCAGTGACTTGGCCTCCACTGCCCTCTGTGGCAGGGAATTCCACAGATTCACAACTCTCTGGGAGAAAAAGTTTTTTCTCACTTCAGTCTTAAATGACCTCCCCTTTATTCTAAGACTGTGGCCCCTGGTTCTGGACGTGCCTATCCAAAAGCCTCTCAAACACCACTATCGTATCTGCCTCCATCATCATTACTGGCTCCTTGTTCCGGGCCCCCACCACTCACTGTGTACAAAAAAATGTTGCCCCATACATCTCCACTGAACTTTCCCCCTCTCACTTTATATCTATACTCTCTAATGTTCCACGCTGCAAAAAAGGTTCTGACTGTCTGCCCTATCTATGCCTCCCTTCATATCATAAACCTTTATCAGCACTCCTCTCAACCTCCGACGTTCCAGATAAAACAATCCAGGTCTATGCAACCTCTCCCTGTAGCTGAAACCTTGCAATCCAGGCAGCGTTCTGATGTAGTATCATTTATTATCTGTAACCCACAACAGAAAAGAATAATTAAAGCCAATTAAATGTTTACATTAACCAGGCCCTTAATATTTAGCTTTAAACCCCTGTCCCACTGTACGAGTTCATTCCAAGAGTTCTCCCGAGTTTGCCCTGATTCGAACTCGGGAGATTTACGGTAATGGCCGCTCGTCGGTACTCGGGGCTCTCGTGGACATTTTTCAACATGTTGAAAAATCTTCACGAGTCTTCCCGTGCTTACCTGCCGTTAGCGAGTCTTCCCGAGTACCTGCTGTCAGCGTTAAGACGTCCCCGAGCTCCGACGTACCCGCTACGTTTATTCTCCGTGCTTACCACGAGTTTGATTTCTTTTCAAACACGGGAGAGCTCTTGGAATGACCTCGTACCGTGGGGCAGGGCTATTAAGTTTAAGAGATACAGCGCGGAAACAGGCCCTTCGGCCCACCAAGTCTGCACGGACCAGTGATCCCCGCACACTAACACTATCCTACACTCATTATGGACCATTTACAATTATTCCAAGCCATTTAACCTACAATCCTGTACGTCTTTGGAGTGCGGGAGGAAACCGGGGATCCTGGAGAAAACCCAGACAGGTCACGGGGAAAACGTACAAGGTCCGTAATGGTCGCACCCAGGATTGAATTCAGGTCTCTGGAGGGTCATTTGACCCAAGGGCTGTGGGCGAGTGGGGGTGATGCAGTGATGTTCATGGCCGGATTTGAAGGCAGAATGAGATGCGGGCATTCAGGATGATGTGAGGAACGTCGAACGCGGCACGGTGGTGCAGCGGTAGAGTTGCTGCCTTACAGCGTCAGAGACCCCGGTTCGATCCTAACTACGGGTGCTGTCTGTACGGTGTTTGCATGTTCTCCCCGTGGCCTGCGTGGGATTCCCCCGGTTTTTCCTTCCCATACTCCTGAGACGTGCAGGTTTGTAGGTTAGTTGGCATGGTGTAAATGTAAATAGACCCGAGTGAGTGCAGGACAGTGTTCATGTGTGGGGATCGCTGGTCGGTGCGGACTCGCTGGGCCGAAGGGCCTGATTCCGCCCTGTATCCATAAACTAAGAATAACGGGTAGGTAATTTAGGACTGAGATGAGGATCAATCTTTTCACCCAGAAGGTTGTGAATCTGTGGAATTCTCTGCATTAAAATGCCGTGGAGGCCAATTCACTGGATGTATTCAAGAGAGAGTTAGATATAGCTCTTAGGGCTAATGGAATAAAGGGATTTTAGAAGAAAGCAGGAATAGGGTACTCATTCTGGATAATCAGCCATGATCATATTGAATGGCGGTGCAGGCTCGAAGGGCCGAATGGCCTACTCCTGCACCTATTTTCTATGTTTCTATGTTTCTAAGACAAACAAAATGGGACTTGGTTCAAGGCTATTTGGCAATTTCAAATCTGAGATTCCTTGATCATTTTTTAAACCCAAACCTTCCACGATCTCACTCGATGTGGTGACCTGCTCGGGGAGCTAAATGGCCAGTTGCCATGGGAACCGGTCACTGATACCACCATTATTTTAACGGGCCTCCGGTGTTGCAGTGCCTCCTGGCACAGCCAGCTCGACACTAGTCTGCTTCTTCATGGTAGGCAATGGGAGCCAAGTTCCAAGGCAATGAATTATGGCCAACCTTATAAGCATCCGAAAAAATAATGAATGAGAAGAATTCATGCCCGCTGGGATCTGAGGCACGGCAACATAAAAGAAAATGGTTCCAACATTTTTTTGTTGTAAAAGTGGCTGATTTCCTAATTCCTTCATGGAGATTGATTTTGGTGGAAATATCTGCATCAGTTTCAGGTCCACACCATTTAATATTTGAATCATTGGAATGAGATGGACAATTCCTTTTCGTAAGTTCGTAAATGATAGGAGGAGAATTAGGCAATTCGGCCCATCATAGAAACATAGAAACATAGAAAATAGGTGCATTCGGAGTAGGCCATTCGGCCCTTCGAGCCTGTACCGCCATTCAATATGACCATGGCTGATCATCCAACATCAAGTCTACTGCGCCATTGAATCGTGGCTGATCTATCTCTCCCTCCTAACCCCATTCTCCTGCCTTCTCCCCATAACCCCCGACACCCGTACTAATCAAGAATCTGTCTCTCTGCCTTAAAAATATTCATCGACGGCCTTCACGGCCTTCTGCGGCAATGAATTCCTCCTCATCTCTTTCCTAAAGGAACATCCTTTAATTCTGAGGCTATGGCCTCTGGTCCTGGACTCTCCCACTAGTGGACACATCCAGGCCTTTCACTATTCTGTAAGTTTCAACGCGATCCCCACCCCTCCCCTCCTCATCCTTCTAAACTCCAGCGAGTACAGGCCCAGTGCCGTCAATCACTCATCATATGTAAACCCACTCATTCCTGGGATCATTGGTCGGTCCTTCAGGCTAATTCACTGAAGCCCCTGCTCGTAGTGTGAGGCCTTGTCGACTGGGAGTGACAAGTGTTTATCGGAGCTGGAAGAATGTAAGTTTTGGTCGAAGTAATGAAATCAAAACCTTCTTTGCTATAAATAGGCGTTGGTTTCTATTGCTTTTACACGGACTGCAAAGTGTGTCCCCATATGCCAAAGTCCCATTTCTCCACAGCTACATATATAGTTACCTCTTGAAACCAGCTGCCTGTTACGCTGGTCTGCTTTGATTGTCTTTTCCTGGTTACTGATTCCATAGACGTGCTACACTTAGGGTGTAAATGATCCATTCCTCGTGTCAAACTTACTAAACTTGAAACTGTGTACCTGGAATTCTTCAACCTTTCTCCGCAGAGGTCACTTTGCCTGTTCTTGTTTTGTTCTTCGGAGTAAGTGGCGTTTGCAACCAATTCCCAAAAGAGTTTGCTGGGAAATTGAAATGTAGTCAGAAAATTGCTGGCGATACTCTCAACGCGTCAGACAGCGGTTGAAGAACCTTCTTCAGAACTGCGCGGCATGGTGGCGCAGCGGTAGACTCGCTGCCCTCACAGCGCCAGAGACCCGTGTTCGATCCTGACTACTGGTGCTTGTCTGTACGGAGTTTGTACGTTCTCCCCGTGACTTTCCTTCAGTTGCTCCGGTTTCCTCCCACACTACAAACACGCACTGGTTTGGCTTCAGTGAGTAGGGATAGTATGTGGTGATCATGGCTTGGCGCGGACCCAGTGAAGCGCCTGTTTGCGCACTGAGTCTCTAAAGCACGGTGGCGCAGTGGTAGAGTTGTTGCCTTACAGCCCTTGCAGCCCCGGAGACCCGGGTTCGAACCCGACTACGGGTGCTGTCTGTACGGAGTTTGTACTTTCCCCCAATAACCCCGTGGGTTTTCTCTAAGATCTTCAGTTTCCTCCCACACTCCAAAGACGTACAGGTTTGTAGGTTAATTGGCTTGGTGAATGTAAAAATTGTAGGTGTGGAATAGTGTGAGTGTGCGGGGATCGCTGGTCGGTGTGGACCTGGTGGGCCGAAGGGCCTGTTTCCGTGCTGTATCTCTAAACTAAACTAAAGTAACGTAAAGTCAGCGCCTTCTGCTTCCAATGGTTCAGACTCTTTATATGAACATGGCCTGGTCAGCTGGATAATGAGGCTTTTTTAAAGCTTATAAAAACATAGAAACATAGAAACTTATCTGGGCTGTGGGCAGGTGCTATAGACCTGCACGGGAAGGTAGACACTCCCCTCCCCACGAGTCTCGGGCAGATGGGGCTCGTTAGTCTGGGAAGGCGGTCCATCCAGGAGAGGGAAAACTCTGATTTAAAACCTCCACTGCCTTGTGGCCGTATCCAGTCATGGAAAAGGCTCCTGGAGTAAACCTCAAGACAATCCGGAGTCGAAGCCCCTAAGGCAGTTTGTCGTTGTATACAACCTCGCTCTGGCAGCTCCTGCGATGGTGCTGGTGCCAAACTGTAACGGCCCTGCTGTTCCTTTGGATCGATCAGCGACATGGAGAGGGGGGGATGTGCTGCATGGGCAACAGCCTGTCCGTCCTCCATATGACATCGATCGCCCAGGCTTGCATCCGACCAGGATACATCACCCATGGTCAGTCATGACCAACGAGGTACTACTGGCTGGTCTGGCATTATGAATTGTTGTACGACTAATTGCTCTTTCATAGCATTGTTTAGTTTAGTTTAGAGGTACAACTAGAGAAACAGGCCCTTCGGCCCAGCGCATGTCCCTACCGACCAGCGATCACCCATACACTAGTTCTGTCCTACACAATAGGGACAATTTACAGAAGCCAATTAACCTCCAACCCTGTACATCTTTGGAGTATGGGAAGAAACTGGAGGTCACGAAGGAAACCCATGTAATTCACGTTCATAGGTTTTGTGAGCAGAATAAGGCCATTCGGCCCATCAAGTCTACTCCACCATTCAATCATGGCTGGTCTATCTTTGCCTCTCAACCCCGTTCTCCTGCCTTCTCCCCATAAACCCCGACACCCTTACTAATTACTAATCTGTCAATCTCAACCTTAAAAATATCCATTGATGGCCTCCACAGCTGTCTGTGGCAATGAAATCCACAGATTCACCACTCTCTGGCTAAAGTTATTCCTCCTCATCTCCTTTCTAAAGGTACGTCCTTTTACCCTGAGGCTATAGCATCTGGTCACGGGGAGAACGTACAGACTCCATACAGACAGCACCCGTAGTCAGGATCAACCAGGTCTTGGTGTTAACCCGGGTCTCTGGCGCCGTTAGGCAGCAACTCTACTGCTGTGCCACTGCGCCGCCCAGTGTAGGAATGGCCATTTGCTGTCAAATTAAGCCAGTCTTTGTCGAATAAACGTCCCAGATATGCCCATCAGCCACGTATTGCATGTTGCGTGTGTCATTGTGCATATCCAGCAAACCCCGTGAACTTTATCATTTTCTTTATGGACTTAATAATTTGTATAGAGGAATCTGAATCAGAAAGCAAAGGCTTCTACGGTACATGGTAAGTCTGCCATGCATTCATATTTTATTCTTCATGGAAATTGGAAATGTAATATTGTGTAAAATAATGTCTGGGCATGTAAACTTAGTAACAGGCAAATGCCCATTTACAGTAGCCTTGACAGAATGGAATTGGACAAATTGTTCCTTGTGGAGGAACACTGAAGAATCTAAGACCTACAGATTAAACTTGCGCAAGTTAGCTACAAAAAGGGCTACAGTTCATGTTACAGTTTAGTTTAGTTTTGTTTAGTTTAGAGATACAGAGAACAGGCCATTCGGCCCACTGGGTCCACACCGACCTGCCATCCCCACACATTAACACTATCCTGTACCAGTTGTACAGGGTCTTGGTGAGACCACACCTGGAGTATTGCGTACAGTTTTGGTCTCCAAATCTGAGGAAAGACATTCTTGCCATAGAGGGAGTACAGAGAAGGTTCGCCAGACTGATTCCTGGGATGTCAGGACTGTCTTATGAAGAAAGACTGGATAGACTTGGTTTATACTCTCTAGAATTTAGGAGATTGAGAGGGGATCTTATAGAAACTTACACAATTCTTAAGGGGTTGGACAGGCTAGATTCAGGAAGATTGTTCCCGATGTTAGGGAAGTCCAGAACAAGGGGTCACAGTTTAAGGATAAGGGGGAAATCTTTTAGGACCGAGATGAGAAAAACATTTTTCACACAGGGGGGTCGTGAATCTCTGGAATTGTCTGCCACAGTAGGTAGTTGAGGCCAGTTCATTGGCTATATTTAAGAGGGAGTTAGATGTGGCCCTTGTGGCTAAGGGGATCAGGAGGTATGGAGAGAAGGCAGGTACAGGATACTGAGTTGGATGATCAGCCATGATCACATTGAATGGCGGTGCAGGCTCGAAGGGCCGAATGGCCTACTCCTGCACCTATTTTCTATGTTTCTATCCTACACACACTCTAAGGACAGTTTCACATTTATACCAAGCCAATTAACCTACGAACTTGTGCGCCTTTCTTTGGAGTATGGGAGGAAACAGAAGATCTTGGAGAAAACCCACGCAGGTCATGGGGAGAACGTACAAACTCCGTACAGACAGCACCCACAGTCAGGATCGAACCCGGGTCTCTGGCGCTGTAAGGCAGTAGCTCTGGCACTGAGCCACCGTGCCGTCACTGTGTGATGTTGTATGAGATATTGACAAGGCCACGTTTAGAGTATTGAGCTCAGCTTTTGTCACCCTGATACAGGAAATATGTTTAGGAAGAAACTCCAGAGCTGTCTGAACTGTATTACCTTCCACCACGGTGTAGAATGCTGCGGTGGATGGCTGTGTTGTATAATGTTGTGTATTATGTCCTTTTTTAATTGTAACACTACATGGTAAATTAATTTCACTGCACCTTATGGTGCATGTGACTAATAAATTTGAACCTATGAACCTTTGGTTTAAACCGAAGATAGGCACACAAAGGCTGGAGTCGGGTCAGGCAGCATCTCTGGAGAAAAGGAATGGAAGACGTTTTGGGTTGAGACCCTCCGTGAGACCCATCTGAAAGATATTATTAAGCTGGAAAATGTGTAGAAAACATTTGCAAGGATTCTGCCAGGACTTGAGGACCTGAGCTTTAGGGAGAGGTTGTGTAGGGTAGGGCTTTATCCTTGGAGTGTTAGATGTTGGGTGATCTTAAAGAGGTGGTGAAGATCATGAGAGGAATATATAGGGTGAATTGCACGGAGTCTTTTACCCAGTGTAGGGGAATCAAGAACCAAAGGACGTATGTTTAAACTGAGGGGATGGAAAGAATTAATAAAAACCTGAGGGGCAACTTTGTACACAAGGGGTCTAGGTGTATAGAAGGAGCTGCCTGAAGAGGTAGTTAAGGCAGGTATATCACAACATCGCTATGCTTATTGACATCGGTGACTCTATTTAAGAAACATTTAGACTGTACGTGGATAGGATAGGTTTAGAGGGATAAGGGCCAAGCACAGGCAGGTGGGACTATTGTAGATGGGGCATTTGGGTCAGTCTGAGAAAGTTGGGCCAAAGGGCCTGTTTCCATACTGTAAGACTAAGGGGGGGACTTGATGAGAGGGATAGACGTGGTGGATAAGCTTTTTCCATTGAGAGTAGGGAAGATTCAAACAAGAGGGCATGATTTGAGAATTAAGGGACTGAAGTTTAGGGGCAACATGAGGGGGAACTTCTTTACTCAGAGAGTGGTAGTGTGTGGAATGAGCTTCCAGTGGAAGTGGTGGAGGCAGGTTCGATTTTTATCATTTAAAAATAAATTGGATAGGTATATGGACGGGAAAGGAATGGAGGGTTATGGTCTGAGTGCAGGTAGATGGGACTAGGTGAGAGTAAGTGTTCGGCACGGACTAGAAGGGCCGAGATGGCCTGTTTCCGTGCTGTAATTGCTATATGGTTATATGGTTAAGACTATGACTCTAAGAGAATGTAAGTCAATACCCTAAGAGAATAGCAGAGAGGATCATTGGCGTCTCCCTACCCTCGGTACAAGAACTGTTCCAGAGCCGCTGTCTGAAAAAAGCTCTGAGAATAGCTAAGGACAAACTGCACCCCCTCCACACACACCTGGATCTCCTGCCATCAGGCAAGAGAAACCGTAGCATCAAAGCTCGGACTACAAGACTGCTAAACAGCTTCCTGCCACAGGCTGTGAATCTGTGGAATTAATTGCCACAGAAGGCTGTGGAGGCCAAGACAATGGATATTTTAAAGGCTGGATGGATAGATTTTCGATCAGTAAGGGTGTCAGGCATTAAGAGTCCGTACGACTAGAAAAACCTTTTGTATTTCGGTTTGTGGAGTAGGAGTGTGGAACAAATTGAACGAGGAATTAAAGCAATGGACAAACATGAATCATTTTAAAATGATATATAAAAAAATAATTTTCAAGGGGTCCGGTACTGGGATGGAGGGGATGGTTGACAAGTGGGGGTTAATGTTAATCTATTGCTTTACAATTGTTTACTTATGTTTGGTTACTTCATATATGAAGTTTGTATGTGTATAATAGTTGTATGTATATATATGTCTGTAGGTATTATGGGAAATTGACTGGGGTAGTATTATTATTATTCATTAATTGATTTTTAAATATGGTAGAAGTGTTGGGGAAAAGGGGTGAGGTTTAATAAGTTATTCTTCTTCTCACTCCTTTTCGAGCTTGTACAGACACAGAGTTGGACATTGGAAATTTGCTTTTTGTTCTTTTCATTGCTTGTAAATATTGATTGTAATGTCCAATTGTTTGATAATTTCGATGTTGTTACTATTAATGTCTTTAATGTCTTTACTTGTTCGGAATAAATTAATTAATCAATTGAATAAATAAATAAATAAATAAATGGGTAAATAAATAAATGAATAAACGTATAAATAAACAAATAAATAAATAAATAGATACATAAATAAATAGATAAATAAATAAACAAACAAATGAATAAATAAATAGATAAATATGTGGAGAATGCAGGAGAATGGGGTTGGGAAGGTGAGGGAGGTCAGCCATGAATGAATGGCGGAGTCGACTTGATGGGCCGAATGGACTAATACTGCTCCCACCACATTAACATGAACTTATATGGGCCGAATGCGGGAAAATGGGACAAGTTTGGATGGAGTATCTTGGTGGGCATGGATAAGTTGGGACAAAGGGCCCACGTCCATGTTTTATGACTCCATAACACTATTGGCCTCAAGAGTGTGGAGTTTAGGCAAATGGTTCTTCTGTAAATTAAGTCTTTTTAAGGCAGAGTGACAGATTCTTGATTGGTGGAAGAATGGGTTTGAGAGGGAAAGATGTATCAGTTGTGGTCGAATGGCGGAGTAGACTTGATGGGCCGAATGGCCTGATTCTGCCCCTAGAACTTATGGATTTATGAAGTAGCTTCACCTTGTTAATTCACGTTACATGTTATCTCCCAGTGGAGAAAAAGCGAAACTGAGACATGGTTTCAGAAGTCCCGATGAATAAAACAACAACATTTAGACCAGCTTTCTGAATAGTGTAGGAAGGAAGTGCAAATGCTGGTTTGAACCGAGTTAGACACAAAAAGCTGGAGTAACACAGCGGGTCAGGCAGCATCACTGGAGAAAAGGAATAGGTGACATTTTGGGTCGAGACCCTTCTTCAGACCGAGAGTCAGGGGAAATTCAGACGGAGAGTCTGGGTGGCAGTGTGAACTGTGTGGAGGATGCTATGAGAATGCAGGGTGACTCGGACAGGTTGGGGGAGTGGGCAGATGCATGGCAGATGAAGTTTAAGCAGATAAATGTGAGGTTATCCACTTTGGTAGCAAAAACAGGAAGGCAGATTACGTCAAGTAGGGAAAAGGGGAAGAACAACGGGATCTGGGGGTCTTTGTACATCAGTCTATGAAAGTAAGCATGCAGGTACAGCAGGCAGTGAAGAAAGTGAATGGCATGTTGGCCTTTATAACAAGAGGAATCGAATATAGGAGCAAAGTAGTCCTTCTGCAGTTGTACGGAGCCCTAGTCAGACCACACCTGGAGTATTGTGTGCAGTTTTGAGGAAGGACATTCTTGCTATTGAGGGAGTGCATGGTAGGTTTATAAGGTTAATTCCCGGGATGGCGGGACTGTCATTTGCTGAGAGAATGGAGCAGCTGGGCTTGTACACTCTGGAGTTTAGAAGGATGAGAGGCAATCTCATTGAAACATATAAGATTGTTAAGGGCTTGGACACACTAGAGGCAGGAAACATGTTCCCGATGTTGGGGGAGTCCAGAACCAGGGGCCACACAGTTTAAGAATAAGGAGTAAGCCATTTAGAAAATAGACGAGGAAACACTTTTTCACACAGAGAGTGGTGAGTCTGTGAAATTCTCTGCCTCAGAGGGCGGTGGAGGCCGGTTCTCTGGATGCTTTCAACAGAGAGCTAGATAGGGCTCTTAAAAATAGCAGTCAGGGGATATGGGGAGAAGGCAGGAATGGGGTACTGATTGGGGATGATCAGCCATGATCACATTGAATGGCAGTGCTGGCTCGAAGGGCCGAATGGCCTCCTCCTGCACCTATTGTCTATTGTCTATTGAAAGGGAAGCGAGAGATATAGACGGTGATATAGAAATATGTAGAACAAATTTCTACATTTTTCTAAATTTTCAAACAAGAGGACATGACTTCAGAATTAAGGGAGAGAAGTTTAGGGGTAATATGAGGGGGAACTTCTTTACGCAGAGAGTGGTAGCGGTGTGGAATGAGCTCCCAGTGGAAGTGGTGGAGGCAGGTTCATTGGGATCATTTAAAAATAAATTGGATAGGCATATGGATGAGAAGGGAATGGAGGGTTATGGTATGAATGCAGGCAGGTGGGACTAAGGGGAAAAAAATTTGTTCGGCATGGACTTGTAGGGTCGAGATGGCCTGTTTCCGTGCTGTAATTGTTATATGGTTATTATATGGTTAACAAACTAATGAAAGACGTAAAAAAGTAATGATGATAAAGGAAACAGGCTAGGTGAAAATGAGTTGCAAACAATGAGACTCGATGAGATGACTTTGAACCTAGTACAACGATTGGGGTGAGGGGAGGGATAGAGAGCTAGGGGATGCAAAGTGAAGTTAGAGAAATCAATTATCATACCATTGGGCTGCAAGTTGCCCAAGCGAAATATGAGGTGTTGTTTAAGCTGCCCAAGGGAAAGGTGTCTAGTGGAAGCTGAAGATGGACAAAAGTGCTGGAGAAACTCTGCGGATGAGGCAGCATCTATGCGGTAGATGAGGTTAGAGGAGGTGCATGTGAACCCCTGGCTCACCTGGAAGGACTGCCCAGATCCTGGTTGATAACACTTTAAGAAATGGTGAGTGCGTTCAATTGTTCTTTCAACATTATTGAGAGTGGAAACATAGAAACCTAAAAAATAGGTGCAGGAGTAGGCTATTTGGCCCTTCACTGTATAGTCAGCCACATCATTCAATATGATCATGGCTGATCATGCAAAATCAGTACCCCATTCCTGCTTTTTCCCCATAACCCTTGATTCTGTCCAAAGAGCTATATCTAACTCTCTCCTGAAGACATACATGCTATATTTAAGAGGGAGTTAGATGTGGCCCTTGTGGCTAAGGGGATCAGGGGGTATGGAGAGAAGACAGGTACGGGATACTGAGTTGGATGATCAGCCATGATCATATTTAATGGCGGTGCAGGCTCGAAGGGCCGAATGGCCTACTCCTGCACCTAATTTCCATGTTCCTATGTTTCTATGACATCGAGTGAATTGGCCTCCTCTGCGGCAGAGAATTCGACAGATTCACAACTCTCTGGGTGAAAACTTTTCCTCATCTCAGTCCTAAATGGCCAACTCCTTATTCTTAAACTGTGACCCCTGGTTCTGGACTCACCCAACATGGGGAACATTTTTCCTGCATCTTGCCAGTACAATCCCTTAAGGATTGTATATGTTTCTATAAGATCCCCTCTCAACCTTCTAAATTCTAGTAAACACAAGCCCAGTCGACCCATTGACATATGACAGTCCCGCCATCCCGGGAATTAACCCGGTGAACCTGCGCTGCACTCCCTCAATAGCAAGAATGTCCTTCCTCAAATTAGAGTCGAAGCATCCAGATACTCTCTGGCTACCTCTGAGGAGATGTTTGCACTGGAAGAATTGTTATAATTGTAGGGGGCGCCATCTTGGGGCACGGCTGCTAACTAGCAACTGTCCGTCTGGAGCGGGCAGCGGCGCTGACTTCAACATCTGGAGCCTGGGATCTCTCGATGAGATCGCCACTGGTGGAGCTCCAACCGTCGCGGCCTTGTCGGCTTCGGAAGCCGCGGTCTCCGGTAAGGAAGCGGCCGTTCCAGGTGTCCCATGCCGCTGAGAGGACTCTCCCGACGCCGGAGCAACAGCAACCGGCGAGAACGGCCAGGAACATCAGGCCTCCGTAGAGGCAACTGTGGAGGCCTCAATTGGCCCGACTATGGGTGAACTGGAGATGGGGACTGGACATTGTGCCTTCCCCCATAATGGTAACCATTGTGGGGGGATGTTTCTATGTTAAAGATCCTTATTGTTCCGTTTCCAAGATGGCTGCCGGAAGGGAGAGTGAACGCTGGCGTGATTAGCTGCCGCTGCTCTCTTTGAATTGTGTATTGTTGATGTCTTTACTATCTATTTATTTATTTATTTATCTATTTATTTATTTATTTATTTATTGTCGTTATTTTTTGTTTTGTTTCATTCCGCTTACATGTTTTGTATTCTGTTTACTAAATTTTGTAAGGTGTCCTTGAGAGTCTTGAAAGGCGCCCATAAATAAAATTTATTATTATTATTATTATTACAAACTGTATTAGTCATTGGAAGAAATGTTCCTTTGTACAATGTAAATTCTCTTATAAGTAATAATTAAACAACCATGGGCGGCACGGTGATGCAGCGTTAGAGTTGTTACCTTACAGCGCCAGAGACCCAGGTTCGATCCTGACTAAGGGCGCTGTCTGTACGGAGTTTGCACGTTCTCCCCGTGACCTGCGTGGATTTTCTCCGAGATCTCCGGTTTCCTCCCACACTCCAAAGACGTGCAGGTTTATAGGTTAATTGGTTTGGTATCAATGTTAAATTGTCCCGATTGTGTAGGGTGGTGTAAATGTGCGGGGATCGCTGGTCGGTGTGGACTAGGTGGGCCGAAGCTCCTGTTTCCGCGCTGTATCTCGAAACTAAATTAAACTAAACATTACCCTTTATGATGGACTCTAAACTTTTACCAACCACTAAAGTCAGGGTATGGTTTCCATTCTTCTGCTTTCTTGAACAAAAGGGTAATATTTGCAATTCTCCAATCATCGGGAACCACTCCTGACACAGTTCCCCCTGCACTCCAAAAGCGTGCAGACTTGTAGATTAATTGGCTTCTATAAATTGTCCTTAGATTCAAGATTCAAGATTCAAGATTCAAGATTCAATTTAATTGTCATTTGGACCCCTTGAGGTCCAAACGAAATGCCGTTTCTGCAGCCATACATTACAAACAAATAGACCCAAGACACAACATAATTTACATAAACATCCATCACATCGCTGTGATGGAAGGCCAAAAAAACTTTATCTCTCCACTGCACTCTCCCCCCCCCCCCCCCCCCCCCCCCGATGTCAGAGTCAAAGTCAAAGCCCCCGGCTGGCAATGGCGATTGTCCCGCGGCCATTAAAGCCACGCCGGGTGGTGCGAGGTCGCACACCGGGTCTTGGTGTTAGAGCCCCCGGCGTGCGCTCGCAGAGTCCCGCGGCCATTCCAAGCCGCGCGGGGCGGTGATGTCAGGCCCCGCTCCAGGAGCTCTTCAACCCCGCAACTCGGGCGGGAGAAGTCGCCGTTGCAGGCGCCCTGAAAAGCGGTCTCCCTCCAGGGACCCGCGGGCTCCCGGTGCCGCCGTCCGCCAGACCCGCAGTTGCAGCCTCCGAATCTCCAGAGGTCGGTCCGCAGCAGCAGCAGCGCTCCACCACCGCTCCACCTGCTCCGGACTCGGCCAGCTCCGCGACGGTGAGGTGAGTTGTCGGCACCAGAGTCCCCGGTCTTCTCCTGTTGGAGGCCGCTCCTCGTTTCCGCCCCAACGACAACGGAGACCCTACAGAAAAGGTCGGGTCTCCCGTGCAGGGAGAGATTTAAACTTTACCCCCACTCCCTCCCACCCCACATTCTTCCTCCACACACACACCCCAACAAAAAATTTGCAAACTACATAGAAACATAGACAAAAAATAATAAAAACGCGGACCGGCTGCAGAGGCCGCTGCTGACGAGAGTCGCGCCGCCTACCAGTGAGTAGTGTGTGGGATATAACTAGTGTACGGATGATCGCTGGTCAGCACGGACTCGGTGGGCCGAAGGGCCTGTTTCCACATTGTATTTTTAAACTAAACTAAATCGAATGACTTCTGTGGGCAAGGCTGCTGTTGTGGGAGGCTTTTATGATATTTATTCATCTGGGTACAGTTCTGGGAGCAACGGCTGAGGTGTCAACTGAAGGAAGGTGGGAACATCGGGCCTTGCATCAGGCAAGCCAAGGGTTGTAAAATTCTTGGCTATGCCTCACCCATCATATTTAATCTTTGGCACATATCCTCGGGGGCTGGTGCCGGAGCCAAAATATCCGTTAGATTCGAATTCCATTTCTCCAGAAAAATGATGGAATTTCAGGAAGCGGCCAGGGCCAAGTGAGGAAAAGAGTCTCCCAATATTTCAGCTGGTATTGGGGTGAGAACAGGAACTTGTGAGCTACTCCCGACTCCATGATGACCAGAGTGGGAAGCTGATGCCACTAGCAAGCATGGCCAGCTAAAGGGCCTGTCCCACTGTACGAGGTAATTCAAGAGTTCTACCGAGTTTCCCCTGATTTGAACTCGGAGAATTACGGTAATAGCCGTTCATGAAGAGCATTCATAGCAAAAGGATTTGAGTATAGGAGCAGGGAGGTTCTACTGCAGTTGTACAGGGTCTTGGTGAGACCACTCCTGGAGTATTGCGTACAGTTTTGGTCTCCTAATCTGAGGAAAGACATTCTTGCCATAGTGAGAGTACAGAGAAGGTTCACCAGACTGATTCCAGGGATGGCAGGACTTTCATATGAAGAAAGACGGGATAAACTCAGCTTGTACTCGCTAGAATTAAGAAGAATGAGGGGGGATCTTATAGAAACTTACAAAATTCTTAAGGGGTTGGACAGGCTAGATGCAGGAAGATTGTTCCCGATGTTGGGGAAGTCCAGAACAAGGGGTCATAGTTTAAGGATAAGGGGGAAATCTTTTAGGACCGAGATGAGAAAAACATTTTTTCACTCGGAGAGTGGTGAATCTCTGGAACTCTCTGCCACAGAAGGTAGTTGAGGCCAGTTTATTGGCTATATTTAAGAGGGAGTTAGATGTGGCCCTTGTGGCTAAAGGGATCAGTATAGAGAGAAGGCAGGTACAGGATACTGAGTTGGATGATCAGCCATGATCATATTGAATGGCGGTGCAGGCTCGAAGGGCTGAATGGCCTACTCCTGCACCTATTTTCTATGTTTCTATGTTTCTATGTTTCTATAGGCACCTGGGGCTCACGTGGACATTTTTCACAGTGCTGAAAAAACGTCACGAGTTACCGCGTTTCCCGAGTACCTGCCGTTAGTGTTACGAGCCGCTACGAGACATCCACGAGCTCCAACGTAGCCGCTACGTACATTCTACGTATTTACCACGAGTTTGATTTTTTTTAAACTCGGGAGAGCTCTTGAATTACCTTGTACAGTGGGACAGGCTCTTAAGGAATAACACTGGCTGAACTAAGGATCAATAACAGCAAAGGTAGACAAAAATGCTGGAGAAACACAGCGGGTGAAGCAGCATCTATGGAGCGAAGGACTAGGTGACCCAAAACGTCACCTATTCCTTCGCTCTGTAGATGCTGCCTCACCCGTTGAGTTTCTCCAGCATTTTTGTCTACCTTCGATTTTTCGAGTCTCTACATGAAGCAGGGTGGGAAGAAGTGTAGTCAAGATAGCTATGGGTTTTTCCAGCATCTGTAGTTCCTTCTTAAACATCAATAACAGCAATAGAGGTTTAGTTGAAGAAACATAGAAACATAGAAACATAGAAATTAGGTGCAGGAGTAGGCCATTCGACCCTTCGAGCCTGCACCGCCATTCAATATGATCATGGCTGATCATCCAACTCAGTATCCCGTACCTGCCTTCTCTCCATACCCTCTGATCCCCTTGGCCACAAGGGCCACATCGAACTCCCTCTTAAATATAGCCAATAAACTGGCCTCGACTACCCTCTGTGGCAGAGAGTTCCAGAGATTCACCACTCTCTGTGTGAAAAAAGTTCTTCTCATCTCGGTTTTAAAGGATTTCCCCCTTATCCTTAAGCTGTGACCCCTTGTCCTGGCCTTCCCCAACATCGGGAACAATCTTCCTGCATCTAGCCTGTCCAACCCCTTAAGAATGTTGTAAGTTTCTATAAGATCCCCCCTCAATCTCCTAAATTCTAGAGCGTATAAACCAAGTCTATCCAGTCTTTCTTCATAAGACAGTCCTGACATCCCAGGAAGAAGAATGGACTGAAGGGTCTCAACCTGAAACGTCACCCATTCCTCTCTTCAGAGATGCTGCCTGTCCTGTTGAGTTACTCCAGCTTGTTTTGTCTATCTTCGAGGTTTAGTTTAGTTTAGTTTAGTTAAGTTTAGAGATACAGAGCGGAAACAGGGGCTTCAGCCCACCGACCGTGCCGACCAGCGATCCCCGCACACTCGCACCACTCTACGCATACTAGGGACAATTTTACATGTCTTACCGAAGCCAATTAACCTACAAACCTGTACATCTTTGGAGTGTGGGAGGAGGCCCATGCAGTCACAGGGAGAACGTACAAACTCCGTAAAAACAGCATCAGATGTCAGGATCGTACCCGGGTCTCTGGTGCTCACGCTCCCCGTGACCTGCGTGGGTTTTCTCCGGGTGCTTCAGTATTACAAAGATGTACAGGTTTACAGGTTAAATGGCTTTGATAAAAATTGTAAATTATGTCTATTGTCTATTGGGCTTGTACACTCTGGAGTTTAGAAGGATGAGAGGGGATCTCATTGTAACGTATAAGATTGTTAAGGGTTTGGACACGCTAGAGGCAGGAAACATGTTCCCGATCTTGGCAGAGTCCAGAACCAGGGGCCACACACAGTTTTAGAATAAGGGGTAAGCCATTTAGAACGGAGATGAGGAAACACTTTTTCTCACAGAGAGTTGTGAGTCTGTGGAATTCTCTGCCTCAGGGGGCGGTGGAGGCCGGTTCTCTGGATGCTTTCAAGAGAGAGCTGGATAGTGCTCTTAAAGATAGTGGAGTCAGGGGATATGGGGAGAAGGCAGGAACGGGGTACTGATTGGGGATGATCAGCTGTGATCACATTGAATGGCGGTGCTGGCTCGAAGGGCCGAATGGCCTCCTCCTGCACCTATTGTCTATTGTCTATTGTTTGTGCGTGCGATACTGGTGGGCATGGACTCGGTGCTCTGAAGGGCCTGTTTCCGCGCTGTATTTCTAAAGTCTCAAGTCCTGCAGGTCACGGCACTTCAAGGACCCAACCAGGCACCTCTTGAATGGTGGAGACAATCATCTTCTGCACCATTTTTGACAGTGAGCCCCCAGAGGCCTTATCTCAGCTGCACTTCACTTTCGATCTTGAATCATAATACTGTACAGACTCCTTGCCAAGGAAAATAAAATCCATCTTATTCTATTCTCCCTTGGCTTGTTATTCTGCGGCTCGCAAGACCCACTCTGTGCCCTGTGAGGAAGCCAAATTAGCAGATATTTTAAGAAACATAGAAAATAGGTGCAGGAGGAGGCCATTTTGACCTTCGAGCCAGCAGCACCATTCATTGGCTGATCATCCACAATCAGTAACCCGTGCCTGCCTTCTCCCCATATCCCTTGAATCCACCAGCCCCTAGAGCTCTATCTAACTCTCTCTTAAATCCATCCAGTGAATTGGCCTCCACTGCCCTCTGTGGCAGGGTATTCCACAAATTCACAACTCTCTGGGTGAAATAGTTTTTCGTCATCTCAGTATTAAATGGCCTCCCCTTTATTCTTAAACTGTGGCCCCTGGTTCTGGGCACAGACATGGACACAGCATGGACAGGGCCTGTTTCCATACTGTAGGACTCTGTGACTGTGACTCTACCTGTCTCTGTGTCTCTGTGTCTCTGTGTCTCTATGTCTCTGTGACTGTGTCTCTGTGACTGTGACTGTGTCTGTGTCTCTGTGTCTCTGTGACTGTGACTGTGTCTCTGTCTCTGTGTCTCTGTGACTGTGTCTCTGTGACTGTGACTCTGTGACTCTGTGTCTCTGTGTCTCTGTGTCTCTGTGACTGTGTCTCTGTGTCTCTGTGTCTCTGTGTCTCTGTGTGTCTGTGTCTCTGTGTCTCTGTGTCTCTGTGTCTGTGTCTCTGTGTCTGTGTGTCTCTGTGTCTCTGTGTCTCTGTGTCTCTGTGTCTCTGTGTCTGTGTCTCTGTGTCTCTGTGTCTCTGTGTCTCTGTGTCTCTGTGTCTCTGTGTCTCTGTGTCTGTGTCTGTGACTCTGTGTCTCTGTGTCTCTCTGTGTCTCTGTGTCTCTGTGTCTCTGTGACTGTGTCTCTGTGACTGTGTCTCTGTGTCTGTGTCTCTGTGACTGTGTCTCTGTGACTCTGTGTCTCTGTGTCTCTGTGTCTCTGTGTCTCTGTGTCTCTGTGTCTCTGTGTCTGTGTCTCTGTGTCTGTGTCTCTCTGTGTCTCTGTGTCTCTGTGTCTCTGTGTCTCTGTGTCTCTGTGTCTGTGACTGTGTCTCTGTGTCTCTGTGTCTCTGTGTCTCTGTGTCTCTGTGTCTCTGTGTCTCTGTGTCTCTGTGACTCTGTGTCTCTGTGTCTGTGTCTCTGTGTCTCTGTGACTCTGTGTCTCTGTGTCTCTGTGTCTCTGTGACTCTGTGTCTCTGTGACTCTGTGTCTCTGTGTCTCTGTGTCTCTGTGTCTCTGTGACTCTGTGTCTCTGTGACTCTGTGTCTCTGTGTCTCTGTGTCTCTGTGACTGTGTCTCTGTGTCTCTGTGACTGTGTCTCTGTGACTCTCTGTCTCTGTGTCTCTGTGTCTCTGTGTCTCTGTGTCTCTGTGACTCTGTGTCTCTGTGTCTCTGTGTCTCTGTCTCTGTGTCTGTGTCTCTGTGTCTCTGTGTCTCTGTGTCTCTGTGTCTCTGTGACTCTGTGTCTCTGTGTCTCTGTGACTGTGTGTGACTGTGTCTCTGTGACTGTGTCTCTGTGTCTCTGTGACTGTGTGTCTGTGTCTCTGTGTCTCTGTGTCTCTGTGTCTCTGTGTCTCTGTGACTGTGTGTCTGTGTCTCTGTGTCTGTGTCTCTGTGTCTGTGTCTGTGTCTCTGTCTCTGTGTCTCTGTGTCTCTGTGTCTCTGTGTCTGTGTCTCTGTGTCTGTGTCTGTGTCTCTGTGACTCTGTGACTGTGACTCTGTGTCTCTGTGTCTCTGTGTCTCTGTGTCTCTGTGTCTCTGTGTCTCTGTGTCTGTGTGTCTGTGTCTGTGTCTCTGTGTCTGTGTCTCTGTGTCTCTGTGTCTCTGTGTCTCTGTGTCTGTGTCTCTGTGTCTGTGTCTCTGTGACTCTGTGTCTCTGTGACTCTGTGACTGACTCTGTGACTCTGTGTCTCTGTGTCTCTGAGTCTCTGTGTCTCTGTGTCTCTGTGTGTCTCTGTGTCTCTGTGTCTCTGTGTCTCTGTGTCTCTGTGTCTCTGTGACTGTGTCTCTGTGTCTCTGTCTCTGTGTCTCTGTGTCTCTGTGTCTCTGTGTCTCTGTGTCTCTGTCTCTGTGTCTCTGTGTCTCTGTGACTGTGTCTCTGTGTCTCTGTGTCTCTGTGTCTCTGTGTCTGTGTGTCTCTGTGACTCTGTGTCTCTGTGTCTCTGTGTCTCTGTGTCTCTGTGTCTCTGTGTCTCTGTGTCTCTGTGACTCTGTGTCTCTGTGTCTGTGTCTCTGTGACTGTGTCTCTGTGTCTCTGTGACTGTGTCTCTGTGTCTCTGTGTCTCTGTGTCTCTGTGACTCTGTGACTCTGTGTCTCTGTGTCTCTGTGTCTCTGTGTCTCTGTGTCTCTGTGTCTCTGTGTCTCTGTGACTCTGTGTCTCTGTGTCTCTGTGTCTGTGTCTCTGTGTCTCTGTGTCTCTGTGTGACTGTGTCTCTGTGTCTCTGTGTCTCTGTGTCTCTGTGTCTGTGTCTGTGTCTGTGTCTCTGTGTCTCTGTGTCTCTGAGTCTCTGTGTCTCTGTGTATCTGTGTCTCTGTGTCTCTGTGTCTCTGTGTCTCTGTGTCTGTGTCTCTGTGACTCTGTGTCTCTGTGTCTCTGTGTGTCTGTGTCTCTGTGTCTGTGTCTCTGTGTCTCTGTGTCTCTGTGTGTCTCTGTGTATCTGTGTCTCTGTGTCTCTGTGTCTCTGTGTCTCTGTGTCTCTGTGACTCTGTGTCTCTGTGTCTCTGTGTCTCTGTGTCTCTGTGACTCTCTGTGTGTGTCTCTGTGTCTCTGTGTCTCTGTGTCTCTGTGTCTCTGTGTCTCTGTGTCTCTGTGTCTCTGTGTCTCTGTGTCTCTGTGTCTCTGTGTCTCTGTGTCTCTGTGTCTCTGTGTCTCGGTGTCTCTGTGTCTCTGTGTCTCTGTGTCTCTGTGTCTCTGTGTCTCTGTGTCTCTGTGTCTCTGTGTCTCTGTGTCTCTGTGTCTCTGTGTCTGTGTCTCTGTGTCTCTCTGTGTCTCTGTGTCTCTGTGTCTCTGTGTCTCTGTGTGTGTCTCTGTGTCTCTGTGTCTCTGTGTCTCTGTGACTCTGTGTCTCTGTGTCTCTGTGTCTCTGTGTCTCTGTGTCTCTGTGACTGTGTGTCTCTGTGTCTCTGTGTCTCTGTGTCTCTGTGTCTCTGTGTCTCTGTGTCTCTGTGTCTCTGTGTCTCTGTGTCTCTGTGTCTGTGTGTCTCTGTGTCTCTGTGTCTCTGTGACTCTGTGTCTCTGTGTCTCTGTGACTCTGTGTCTCTGTGTCTCTGTGTCTCTGTGTCTCTGTGTCTGTGTCTCTGTGTCTCTGTGTCTCTGTGTGTCTGTGACTGTGTCTCTGTGTCTCTGTGACTGTGTCTCTGTGTCTCTGTGTCTCTGTGTCTCTGTCTGTCTCTGTGTCTCTGTGTCTCTGTGTCTCTGTGTCTCTGTGTCTCTGTGTCTCTGTGTCTCTGTGTCTCTGTGTCTGTGTGTGTGTCTGTCTGTGACTCTGTGTCTCTGTGTCTCTGTGTCTCTGTGACTCTGTGACTGTGTCTCTGTGTCTCTGTGTCTCTGTGTCTCTGTGTCTCTGTGTCTCTGTGACTCTGTGTCTCTGTGTCTCTGTGACTCTGTGTCTCTGTGACTGTGTCTCTGTGACTGTGTCTCTGTGTGTGTCTCTGTGTCTCTGTGTCTCTGTGTCTGTGTCTGTGTCTCTGTGTCTCTGTGTCTGTGTGTGTGTGTGTACTGTGTGTGTGACTGTGTCTCTGTGACTCTGTGTGTGTCTCTGTGTCTCTGTGACTCTGTGTCTCTGTGTCTCTGTGTCTCTGTGTCTCTGTGTCTCTGTGACTGTGTCTCTCTGTGTCTCTGTGTCTCTGTGTCTCTGTGTCTCTGTGTCTCTGTGTCTCTGTGTCTCTGTGTCTCTGTGTCTCTGTGTCTGTGTGTCTCTGTGTCTCTGTGTCTGTGTGTCTCTGTGTCTCTGTGTGTCTGTGTGTCTTGTGTCTCTGTGTCTCTGTGACTGTGTCTCTGTGTCTGTGTCTCTGTGTCTCTGTGTCTCTGTGACTGTGTCTCTGTGTCTGTGTCTCTGTGTCTCTGTGACTCTGTGTCTGTGTCTGTGTCTCTGTGTCTCTGTGTCTCTGTGTCTCTGTGTCTCTGTGTCTCTGTGTCTCTGTGTCTCTGTGTCTCTGTGTCTCTGTGTCTCTGTGTTTCTGTGTCTCTGTGTCTCTGTGTCTCTGTGTCTCTGTGTCTCTGTTGTCTGTGTCTCTGTGTCTCTGTGTCTCTGTGACTGTGTCTCTGTGTCTGTGTCTCTGTGACTTTGTGACTCTGTGTCTGTGTCTCTGTGACTCTGCGACTGTGACTCTATGAGAGGGAAGCAGAGCAATCATGTGGTCATAAGGAGGCCATGCAAACTCTGCAGGGACAATGTCCATGATGGGGCATGAAATACGGGCAAGACCACTAACCAGAGTCCCTCAGTGCTGCCCTGTGAAATAACATACAGCAAGGCAAATGAAAGCAGAAAACTAATGTTAGCTTGTTTGGATATTCTAGGTGGGACTGACAGGAAACTGCTGGAGGGTTAAGTCATCTGCTCACTATATTTTCTTTATATGTTTTCTATTACATATGGTCTGTGTTAATGCTAGCACATGACTGCAGAAACCACCATAGTAATGCACAGTAGGTCGCTACATTCCTAGCGAGATATCATGTAGATCAAAAGAGGGCTGCCTTGGATAGGAGTTGTGTCACAAATGTAATATTTTTTCTGAATATTCATCAAATGTGAATGCCAAGTGACTGTAACAATACAGCTGGTTTGTATTATAGATTGTACTAATGGAGAAAGTCTGGGAAAACCACAATTGAAATGATCTCTCCTCCATTGTCTCTTTAATACTGAATACATACGGGGTGTGTTTGTGTGTCTAATAGAAACATAGATAATGGGTGCAGGAGTAGGCCATTCGGCCCATCGAGCCTGCACCGCCATTCAATATGATCATGGCTGATCATCCAACTCAGTATCCCATCCCTGCCTTCTCTCCATACCCCCTGATCCCTTTCGCCACAAGGGCCACATCTAACTCCCTCTTAAATATAGCCAATGAACTGGACTCAACTACCTTCTGTGGCAGAGAATTCCAGAGATTCATAATAAGGAAGATTAGTTTTAGTTTAAGTTTAGTTTAAGGAAACTGCGTGGAAACAGGCCCTTCGGCTCACCGAGTCCCTGCCAACCTGCGATCCCCGCACATTAACACCACACTGTGGAATTCTCTGCCACAGAAGGCAGTGGAGGCCAATTCACTGGATGTTTTCAAGAGAGATAGCCCTTTGGGCTTACAGAATCAAGGGATATGGGGAGAAAGCAGGAACGGGGCACTGATTTCGGGTTCTGGTTCTGGCCCTTTCTGATTACTGTGCAAACACCTCATAAGTGGTTATCTCGCACAGGCTTGATCATATTGAATGGCAGTGCTGGCTCGAAGGGCCGAATGGCCTACTCCTGCACCTATTTTCTATGTTTCTAGTACCCTACACACACGAGGGACAATTTTACATTCAGACCAACCTGTATGTCTTTGGAGTGTGGGAGGAAACTGGAGATCTTGGACAAAACCCACGCAGGTCATGGGGGGAAAGTACAAACTGGATGTAGACAGCACCCGTAGTCAGGATCGAACCCGGATCTGTACTGTACACTGACAATGACAATTAAAATTGAATCTGAATCTGTACGGCAGCAGCTCCACCATGACGCCACCGCTCCGACTGCACAAAGCACTTTTCCTACTACGCACTATTCTTGGTACAGGTGCACAACCTTTTATCCGGTGTTCCGGAAACCGAAAAACTCCGAAAACCGGCCATTTTTTCCAGGATGTCGTCTGCACACCGAAGCTCGCGTTTGGCGCCAAACTTGACCCGAAACGACCCACGGTCAACCCAGGTCTGTACTACTGTAGCGGCTGCCTCCTCCCCGGAGACCAGGGAGACACTTAAACATTTGTAAATCATTGCTTAAATGTTAATCAGTTAGTTTGGAGGGCTTTTATGTGAAGGGGGGGGTTGAAGGGGTAAACTTTAATTCTTGGTCCCCTACCTGGTCGGAGAGGCGGGGAGCGGTCAATGCCTTACCGGGTCGCCGTGCAGTAAGCTCCGCAGCGCTGTGGCCGGTGGGGCTGCGGGCGGCGCCGGTTGTAGCTCCGACCCCGGCAACTCTACCCCTGGCTGCGCGGCGCTCCAAATCCAGCGCCGCCCGCGGCCGGACGTCCCCCACCCCAGCTCCGCAAATGTTGGGAGTCGGCGGCGTCGCAGTGCTGGGATACCAGCGGGAAGCGGGCAATGCCTTACCAGGTCGCTGTGCGGTAAGCTCCAGGGCGCGGAGGCCGCCTTCTCCCAACATTCGCGGAGCTGGGACGGCGGGCGTGCGACTGCGGGCGGCGCTGGATTTGGAGCCGCGCAGCCAGGGGTAGAGTTGCCGGGGCCGGAGCTACAACCGGCGCCGCCCGCGGCCGGACAGAGCCCCCCAGCTCCGCGATGTTGGGAGTCGCCGACCAGGTAGGGGACTAAGAATTAAAGTTTCCCCCTTCACCCACCCACCCCACCACCACCACATAAAATCCTTCCAAACTAACTGACTAACATTTATGCAATGATTTACAATGATTCCCCGGTCTCCGGGGAGGAGGCAGTCGCTCCAGACTTTTCAAGCCGCCCGCGCTACCTACCTAATCTACGCTAAAAATCTTCCATTCGGAAATCCGAAAATGTCCGAAATCCGACAAGTGTCTGGTCCCAAGGCTTTCGGATAAAAGGTTGTGCACCTGTATTGAGTCAACAAAATAGAGAGAGTACAGAGGAGATTTACTAGAATGTTGCCTGGGTTTCAGCAACTAAGTTACAGAGAAAGGTTGAACAAGTTAGGGCTTTATTCTTTGGAGCGCAGAAGGTTAAGGGGGGACTTGATAGAGGTTTTTTAAATGATGAGAGGGATAGACAGAGTTGATGTGGAAAAGCTTTTCCCACTGAGAGTAGGGAAGATTCAAACAAGGAGACATGACTTGAGAATTAAGGGACTGAAGTTTAGAGGTAACATGAGGGGGAACTTCTTTACTCAGAGAGTGGTGGCTGTGTGGAATGAGCTTCCAGTGAAGGTGGTGGAGGCAGGTTCGTTTTTATCATTTAAAAATAAATTGGATAGTTATATGGACGGGAAGGGAATGGAAGGTTATGGTCTGAGCGCAGGTATATGGGACTAGGGGAGAATATGTGTTTGGCACGGACTAGAAGGGTCGAGATGGCCTGTTTCCGTGCTGTAATTGTTATATGGTTATATGGTTATTAAGCATCAGACATTGACATTGGGGTTTTTACTATCATAGCGTTCAATCAATTTAATGCAGAGCCCCCATATTCACCATGCATTTCTGAAACGTTTCAGACTGTATAGAGGTACATTGCGGTATCAGAGTCCGTGCTGGCCAGCGATCGCCTCGTACACTTGCACTATCCTACACGTCAAGGACAATTTACAATGTTTTTCTCCGAAGGCAATCAACCCACAAACCGAAGCATCCGGAGAAAACCCACATGCTCACATGAAGAATGTACAAACTCTATACAGACAGCACCCGTAGTCAAGATCGAACCCGGGTCTCAGGCGGTGTAAAAGGCAGCAACTCCTGTCAAAACCTCCCCTCACCTGTGTTCACCTATCAACGAGAATGCTCTTTTACATTCATACCAAACCCTGTACGTCTTCGGAGTGTGTGAGGAGACTGGAGATCTTGGAGAAAGCCCACGCAGGTCACGGGGTGAACGTACAAACTCCATGCTGAACACCTCCGCTCAGTCTGTGTTAATCACACCTGATCTCCCGGTTGCTCAGAGCTTCAGAACTCCAACCCCCCCCCCCCCCCCCCCCCCATTCCCAATCTGACCGTTCTGTCCTCGGCCTCCTCCATGGTCAGAGTGATGTCCATCACAAATTGGAGGAACAGCACCTCATATTTCGCTTGGGTAGTTTACACCCCAGCGGTATGAATATTGACTTCTCCAATTTCAGGTAGTCCCTTGCTTTCTCCCTCCTTCCCCTCCCCTTCCCAGTTCTCCTACAAGTCCTACCTCCTCAACCTATTTCCTTTCTCTTTCCAGTCCACCCCCCCCCCCCCCCCACCCCGCCCCGACATAAGTCTGAAGAAGGGTCTCGACCCGAAATGTCGCCTGTTCTTTCCCTCCATAGAAGCTGCCTCACCCGCTGAGTTTCTCCAGCATTATCTACCTCCTCTGTTCCTGTTTCCGCTGCTCTACCTATTATATCTGAGTTTGAGTGTAGGAAGCAACAGCAGATGCTGGTTTATATCTAAGATAGACACAAAATGCTGGAGTAACTCAGCGGGTCAGGCAGTGTCTCTGGAGAAAGGGGAATAGGTGAGGATTCGGGTTGGAACCTTTCTCCAGACTGATTTTGAACTGATTATACCTATGTATGGTATATCTGATCAGTTTGGACAGGATGCGGAACAAAGCCTTTCACTGTACCTCGGTACACGTGATAATAATAAGCCTTAAACTAAACCTAATCTGCATGCACAGCAGGCAAAACAGTAACGGCAGTGGCTTGACTACAGGCATCTGTCTTTGTTTTATTTTTATCTTGTTAAATGCATGTCTTGAACTAGTTCAGAGCGGGAATTGCTGTGGTGGAGCGCGGCTGTGAAGCTTCGGAGGATCCGGCCACTGGTTCGGTGGGCAGTGACATCGGGAGCTCGCGGGTCCCTGGTGGGAGACCGCTTTTCAGAGCTCCCGCAACGGTGACTTCTCCCGCTGGAATCGCGGGGATTAAATGACTCGGAGCGGGGCCTAACGTCGCCCGGCGAGGCTTAACGTCCACAGGACTTACCATCGCCCGCCGGGGGCTTTAACTTCGGGAGCCCCAGTCGCCTCGACATTGCAGTGGGACTGCTGGACCGCGTGAGAAGAACAAAGGGAAGAGATAAGACTTTTGCCTTCCATCACAGTGAGGAGGTGTTAGAGATTCACTGTGGTGGATGTTTGTGTAAATTGTGTTAAGTGTGTGTCTTGGGTTTTTTTGTAATGTAAAAACTGTAGAAAATGCAATTTTGTTCAAACCAAGTTGTTTGAATGACAATAAAAGGCATTCCATTCTAGTGACCGTACAAACTCCGTACAGACGTCCCGCTGAGTCCGCTCTGACCAACTATCCCCGCACATTAATGCTACCCTACACGCACTGGGGACAATTTACACGTCCACCAACAACCCTGTACGTCTTCGGAGTGCGGGAGGAAGCTGGACCTCCTGGAGAAAATCCACGCGGATCACAGGGACAACGTGCAAACTCCGTACAGACAACCCCCGTGGTCTGGATCAAACCCAGGTGTCTGGCGCTGCAAGGCAGCAACTCTACCGCTGCACCACCGTACCTTGTCCACAGACCTAGACCAAGCACACGAACAATAACAAACCAACACTGTGGTGCGGCACGCTGGCACAACGGTAGAGTTGCTGCCTTACAGCGCTTGCAGCGCCAGAGACCCAGGTTCGATCCCGACTAAGGGTGCTATCTGTACGGACCGCGTGGGGTTTTCTCCGAGGTCTTCGGTTTCCTCCCACACTCCAAAGACGTACAGGTTTGTTAGTGTAGATGTAAAATAGTGGAGTCAGGGGACATGGGGAGAAGGCAGGAACGGGGTACGGATGTGGGATGATCAGCCATGATCACACTGAATGGCGGTGCTGGCTCGAAGGGCCGAATGGCCTACTCCTGCACCTATTGTCTGTTGTCTATTTTCTATTGTCTATTGTCTAAATTATCCCTAGTTTGTGAAGGGTAGCTTGGATGTGTGGGAATCGCTGGTCAGTGCAGAGTCGGGGGGCCGAAGGGCCTGTTTCCATGCTGTATCTCTAAACTAAACTAAAAATAACAATATCAGCCCCAGTGTCTCCATATCCCTTGAACCTCTTATTATTCAGAAATCTGTCTGGGTTAGAGAGAGCATAATGAACTCCAGCGGATTAATCAAACATGATTTCCTTTTCCTAAGTTCAAGCTGACTTTGATCAATCCTGTTATTCTCTTCATGGTACTCTGTTGTACAAGATTATTATGACATTCTTCATTATAGGTTCCAGCATTTCACCCACAACTGCAGTAGAGTGACGGCTAACAATTGTCATCTCCCTCCTTTCCTAAATAATACATAAGGTCACGAGGGATAGGAGTAGAATTAGGCCATTCGGCCCATCAAGTCTACTCCATTCCGCCATTCAATCATGTCTGATCTAGCACTCCCTCCTAACCCCATTCTCCTGCCTTCTCCCCATAACCCCTGACACCTGAACTCATCAGGAATCTATCTATCTCTGTTAAAATTGAAATTGTTTTTTCATTTTTTAATTTAGGTATGTACATATATGTTATGTATATGTGTATGTGTGTATATGTGTATATGTATGTATGTATATATGTACATGTATATGTATGTATGTGTGTATGTATTTATGTATATATATATGTATATATATAATTTTCCTTTTATTTATTCATTTTCATCTTTTCTTTTCTTCTTTTTTTTAATCGTTCGAAATAAAGATTTAAAAAAAAAATAAAAAAATAAAAATATCTCTGCCTTAAAAATATTCACTGCCTTGGACTCCACAGCCTTCGGGAGCAAAGCATTTCACAGATTCACCACCCTCTCAAATACGTTCACATTTGTCACCCTAAAGAGCGGTCTTGACCTACCATCTATCTCATAGGAGACCCTCAAACTATCTTTAAACGGCCTATACTGGACTTATCTTGCACCAAACATTATCCCCCCCCCCCACGCAGTATCTGTACACTGTGGATAGCTTGATGTATAATTCATATACTGAAGAAGGGCCTCGACCCGAAACGTCACCTATTCCTTCGCTCCATAGATGCTGCCTCACCCGCTGGTTTTCTCCAGCATTTTTGTCTACCTTTGATTTTTCCAGCATCTGCAGTTCTTTCTTAAACAATTCATATATCCCTGCCATTTGTTGAGACCCTCCTGCAGTCTCTGAAATCCCCACAATTCTTATTCTTATTTTCCCTAAGATAGATGCAAAAAAACTGAGCGGGTCAGTCTGAATAAGGGTTTCGACCCGAAACATCACACATTCATTTTCTGCAGAAATGCTCTCTGGACCGCTGAGTTACTCCAGCTTTTTGTGTCTGTCATCTTTAGTCTCAGTCTGAAGAAGGGTTTCAACCCAAAATGTCACCTATTCCATTTTTTGCAGAGATGTCGCCTGATCCACTGAGTTACTCCAGTTTTTGTGTGTCTATCTTCGGTTTAAAACAGCATCCGCAGTTCCTTCCTACACATCTTATTTTTTTCTGGCAGGGATATTGGCTCTATTAGCTGTGCCACTGTGCAGAACACAACAGATCATTCAGTCCTTTGTGTCTGATGCAGTAACGCTACATGAGAGAGGCACAGTGGCACAGCGGTAGAGTTGCTGTCTCACAGCGCCAGAGGCCTGGGTTCAATCCTGACTACGGGTGCTGTCAGTACAGAGTTTATATTTGTCCCGTGACCACGTGGATTTTCTCCGGGTGCCCAGCTTTCCTCCCACACTACAAAGGCGTACAGGTGCGTACATTAATTGGCCAATTAAAACTGTGAGTTGACCCTAGTGTGTAGAATGGTGACAATGTAATCATTGGTCGGCGTGGAATCAGTGGGCCAAAGTGTGTCTGTTTTCACGCTGTATCTCTATCATCTTTTGCATTTAGAAACATAGAAACATAGAAATTAGGTGCAGGAGTAGGCCATTCGGCCCTTCGAGCCTGCACCGCCATTCAATATGATCATGGCTGATCATCCAACTCAGTATCCCGTACCTGCCTTCTCTCCATACCTTCTGATCCCCTTAGCCACAAGGGCCACATCTAACTCTCTCTTAAATATAGCCAATGAACTGGCCTCGACTACCCTCTGTGGCAGAGAGTTTCCAGAGATTCACCACTCTCTGTGTGAAAAAAGTTCTTCTCATCTCGGTTTTAAAGGATTTCCCCCTTATCCTTAAGCTGTGACCCCTTGTCCTGGACTTCCCCAACATCGGGAGCAATCTTCCTGCATCTAGCCTGTCCAACCCCTTAAGAATTTTGTAAGTTTCTATAAGATCCCCTCTCAATCTCCTAAATTCTAGAGAGTATAAACCAAGTCTATCCAGTCTTTCTTCATAAGACAGTCCTGACATCCCAGGAATCAGTCTGGTGAACCTTCTCTGCACTCCCTCTATGGCAATAATGTATTTCCTCAGATTTGGAGACCAAAACTGTACGCAAACTCCAGGTATGGTCTCACCAAGACCCTGTACAACTGCAGTAGAACCTCCCTGCTCCTATACTCAAATCCTTTTGCTATGAAAGCTAACATACCATTCGCTTTCTTCACTGCCTGCTGCACCTGCATGCCTACTTTCAATGACTGGTGTACCATGACACCCAGGTCTCGCTGCATCTCCCCTTTTCCTAGTCGGCCACCATTTAGATAATAGTCTACTTTCGAGATGGCCTGTTTCCGTGCTGTAATTGTTATATGGTTATATCTAAAGTCTAAAAGTCTTGCAATGCTTAAGGAACATTTAGACAGGTACATGGATAGGATAGGTTTAGAGGCAGGCAGGTAGAACTAGTGTAGCTAGGAGCATGTTGGCCAGCATTGGAAAGATGGGCTGAAGGGCTGGTTCCCACGCTGTGTGACCCTATTTTGCACACTTTGCACTACCAGTTGTAACTATGTACAACTAAATTGTACTTGGGATAGTGTGATTTGACTGGGTAGCACGGAAATGATTTCACTGCATCAAGAGTGTTTGATTAGCAACAGTTGGGCGGCAGGGTGGTAGAGTTGCAGCCTTACTGTGCCAGAGACCCCGGCTTCGTTCCTGACTCCAGGTGCTGTCTGTACGGAGTGAGTCTGTTCTCCCCGTGACCCGCGTGGGTTCCCTCTGGTTTCCTCCCACACTCCAAAGACGTACAGGATTGTAATTGGCTTGGCGCAATTGTGAAGTTGCTCCGAGCGTGTGTAGGATAGTGTGTAGGAAAGAACCGCAGATGCTGGTTTAAATCGAAGGTAGACACGAAATGCTGGAGTAACTCAGCGGGACAGGCGGCATCTCTGGAGAGAAGGAATGGGTGACGTTTCCCAATCTGACCTTTCTTTCTGTCCTGGGCCTCTTCCATTGTCAGAGTGAGCCCCAGTGCAAATTGGAGTAACAACACATATTTCGCTTGGGCAGCTTACATCCCAGCAGTATGAACATTGACTTCTCTAACTTCAAGTAGTCCTTGCTTTCCCTCTCTCTCCACCCCCTCCCCCTTCCCAGTCTGAGGGTCTCCGACCACATTCTAGCTTTTCCCCGCCCACTCCCCTGACATCAGTGTATAGAAGGGTCTCGACCCGAAACGTCACCCATCCATTCTCTCCAGAGATGCTGCCTGTCCCACTGAGATACTCCAGCATTTTCGTGTGGGATAGTGTTAGTGTATTGCTGGGTCGAGGGGTCTGTTTCTGCTCTGTATCTCTAATCGAAACTAAGTTGAGCCTGGACTAAATATTTAAATTCTAGTTGTAATGTCCCCCTAGTATCGGTAGCTGGGATAGCGTGGGTTCAGAGCACTGTTGGGATGATGGCTCCCTTTGCAAACCTGGTGTTTTGAGCTAAATTTCAGGTCGATTTTTAGAATGGGTCCCAATTTTATCGGTATGCATCACAGCTTGGTTTGGGAACAGCTCCACCCAAGAACACAAGAAATCGCACAGAATTGTGGACGCAGCCCAGACCATCGCACAAACCAACCTCCCTTCCATTGACTCCATTTACACCTCGCGCTGCCTCGGCAAGGCCAGCAGCATCATCAAGGACCAGTCGCACCCCGGCCACTCCCTCTTCTCCCCTCTCCCATCAGGCAAGAGGTACAGAAGTGTGAAAACGCACACCTCCAGATTCAGGGACAGTTTCTTCCCAGCTGTTATCAGGCAACTGAACCATCCTACCAACAACTACAGAGCAGTCCTGAACTACTATCTACCTCATTGGAGACCCTTGGACTATCTTTGATCGGACTTTACTGGGCTTTACTTTGCACGAAACGTTATTAATGTTATTTCCATATCATGTATCTATACACTATGGATTGCAATCATGTATTGTCTTTCCGCTGAATGATTAGCACGCAACAAAAAGCTTTCCACTGCAACTCAGTACACGTGACAATAAACTACACTAAACTAAACTGAACTGGTTAGCACTCAACATAAAGCTTTTCACTGTACCTCAGCAAGGCACACATGACAAGAGAGTAAACTCAAACAAACTCTTTGTCAGTATCAACATTGGCTGATGAGACGATGAAAATAGTGCACTTGTTTCCTCCACATTTTCGAGAGCTGAAAAAACATGGAGAATTGCTGTGATCACACGAGGCCAAGCAGTGGAGAATCCCATCGTAGTAAATCCAATGTCAATTGACATCAGATATTCGTTAGCCCAATTCTCCGCAGACGAGACTTGTTGCTAAACATTGCATTCGTGCCTAACAACGTGCGAGCTATATCAAGGGAAATCTGCTCACATAAATCCATGCAAGCCTGACAGTCAGTTCATGCAGACCATTTATTTAAAAGAAGACTTTTGTGGAATGTGAGCATTCTGGATAGCGTGAATTGTCCAGTTCTGGTCACCCTTGAGGATGCTCCTTTTTTATGAGAGGCTTTATTATATTATATTCACCCGCAGGCGCCAAGGAACAGGCAACATCATCCTGTATTGTCTTTCCGCTGACTGGATAGCACGCAACAAAAGCTTTTCACGGTACCTCGGCACATGTGACAATAAACGCAACTCAACTAAACACAAATCCTCCACCTCACTGGATCATTACAGTAAAATAACTTGCAGACCAATGTCACATGCAGTGTTTAGTTTAGCTTATTATTGTCCTGTGTACCGAGGTACAGTGTAAAGCTTTTTTGTTTGTGTGCTATTCAGTCAAGGAAAAGGTTAAACATGATTCCATTCAAGCTGTCCCTGGTGCACAGAGAAAGGATAAAGGCGACAACATTTAGAACAAGATAACGTCCGATAAAGTTTAGTTTAGTTTAGTTTAGTTTAGTTTAGTTTAGTTTAGGTTAGTTTAGTTTAGGTTAGTTTAGGTAGGCCATTCGCCCTTCGAGCCAGCACCGCCATTCAATGTGATCATGGCTGATCATCCCCAATCAGTACTCCATTCCTGCCTTTTCCTCATATCCCCTGACTCCACTATATATATATATATATAATCTTATTTATATAGCACATTTTTAGTCAACTTGCATTGACCCCAAAGTGCTTCACATAATTACATTACATTTACACACAGGCAAAGGTGGGTGAAGTGTCTTGCCCCAAGGACACAACGACAGTATGCACTCCAAGCGGGATTCGAACCGGCTACCTTCCAGTCGCCAGCCGAACACTTAGCCCATTGTGCCATCTGTCGCCCACTATCTTTAAAAGCTCTATCTAGCTCTCTCTTGAAAGCATCCAGAGAACCGGCCTCCACCGCCCTCTGAGGCAGAGAATTCCACACACTCACAACTCTCTGTATGAAAAAGTATTTCCTCATCTTTCTTCTAAATGGCTTACCCCTTATTCTTAAACTGTGGCCCTTGGTTCTGGACTCCCACAACATCGGGAACATGTTTCCTGCCTCTAGGTACACAGCCATGATCACATTGAATGGCGGTGCTGGCTCGAAGGGCCGAATGGCCTACTCCTGCACCTATTGTCTATTGTCCACAGATTCACCACACTCTGGGTGAAAACATGTTCCCTCATCTCAGTCCTAAAAGGCCTACCCCTTATTCTTAATCTGTGACCCCTGGTTCTGGACTCCCCCAACATGGGGAACATTTTTCCTGCCTCTAGCATGTCCAACCTCTTAAGAATTTTACAGTATTAGGTTAGTTAGTTTATTGTTGTCACGTGTATCGAGGTACAGTGAAAAGCTTTTTTTGTGGTGTGCTATCCAGTCGAGAAATAGACTGTACATGATTACAATCAATCTGTCCACAGTACACAGATAAAGGATAAAGGGGCAACATTTAGTGCAAGATAAGGTCCGATTAAAGCTAGTTCAAATGTCTCCAATGAGCTGCCACCTACCTCAGACTGTTTTTAATTGGACTTTACTGGACTTTATCTTGCACTAAACGTTATTTCCTGTAGGGGCTTGATTGTAATCCTGTCCCACCAGCATGCGATTGCATGCGTCTAGCGCGACATAACGTGGTCGCTTGAGGCGTACGGGCCACGTGGGGCTGGTCCCACTTCCAAGCGCGGAGGCGTATAGAGTTGTGCGGGGCTGGTCCCGACATCTCGCGGGGCTCCGAAAATCCCGCACTGTCCGAAAATTCCGCGCGCCAACGGCCTGTCGGCCCGCAGGCGCATTGAGGGCGTACGCAGCGTCTTGATGTCGTACACAACGTCCTGACGGCGTACGCCTAGCGGTGCCGTTGCGTGATGACGTCACCGCCCAGCGCCGTGCGACGTCCAAATTCAGTCGGCCCACCTCCTGCCCAGCTGATTGGTGAGTTTGACGTAAATTACGTCATGCGTGAACTTTGCGCGTACTTACCACGAACTTAGCGCGAACTCCACTTCCGTTTGGTTGCGCTAGACGCACGCAATCGCATGCTTGTGCGACAGGCCCTTTAGTCTTTCCGCTGATTGGACAGCACGCAACAAATAAGTTTTTCACTGTAACTTGGCAATAATATAAACTAAACTTACCTAACTAAACCAAATTAAACTAAATGGGAGGTGGGAAACGCACTCTAGCTGGTGAGTGGACCGTTCGGTTGCCTGATAGCAACTGGGAAGAAACTGTCCCTGAATCTGGAGGTGTGCGTTTTCACATCTTCTAATCATGTGTTGTCTTTCCGCTGACTGGTTAGCATGCAACACAAGCTCTTCACTGCACCTCAGTACAAGTGACAATAAACTAAATTCAAACTCAAACTTCTGTACCTTTTGCATGAGGGGAGAGGGGAGAAGAGGGGGGGGGGGGGGGGGGGGGGGGGGGGGTGAAAAAACACTCCAGTGTTCCCCAACCTGTGAGGAACAAAGAGATCTCTTCTTCTGCTAAAGGAATTTGGGCAAAGCATCAGAGATTATTATTTTAGATTACGCTGTAGTTTATGGCCTTCATTAGTCATGCTTGAACATCGAAAAAAGGTGAGTCAGAGGTTTATTTGCTTACGTGCAGGATTCAGCTCGTTTTATTACAACCAGCAGCTACTTGGTGAAGAGAAGCAGATTTCAAAGTCTGCCTATGAAGATTCTTTACTTAAGACTTCAGACCTTCGAGATATAACGCGGAAACTGGCCCTTCAGCCCATCGGTTCTGTGTCGCCCAGCGATCACCCTGTACACTAGTATTATCCCACACAACCAGAGAGCAGTGCTGAACTACGATCTATCTCATTGGTGACCCTTGGACTATCCTTGATCGGACTTTGCTGGCTTTACCTTGCACTAAACGATATTCTATTATCATGTATCTATACACTGTAAACGGCTCGATTGTAATCATGTATTGTCTTTCTGCTGTCTGGATAGCGTGCAACAAAAAGCTTTTCACTGTACGTGACAATAAACTAAACTAAACACGGGACAAGCTAGAGGCACGAAACATGTTCCCGATGTTGGGGGAGTCCAGAACCAGGGGCCACAGTTTAAGATTAAGGGGTAAGCCATTTAGAACGGAGATGAGGAAATACTTTTTCACACAAAGAGTTGTGAGTCTGTGGAATTCTCTACATCAGAGGGCGGTGGAGGCCGGTTCTCTGGATGCTTTCAAGAGAGCTAGATAGGGCTCTTAAAGATAGCGGAGTAAGGGGATTTGGGGAGAAGGCAGGAACGAGGTACTGATTGGGGATGATCAGCCATGCTCACATGGAATAGCGGTGCTGGCTCGAAGGGCCGAATGGCCTACTCCTGCACCTATTGTCTATTGACAATTTTCAATTTTACTGAGGATAAATAACCTACAAACCTGCACGTCTTAGGAACGTGCGTGGAAACTGGAGCTCCCGGAGAAAACCCACGCATGTCACGGGGAGAACGTACAAACTCGGTACAGACAAGCTCCCATGGTCACGATCGAACCCGGGTCTCTGGCGCTGTAAGGCAGAAAATCTACCGCTGCGCCAATCTGCCGCTCACGAAATGGACGAGGCACTGAAGCCCGACTCCATGATGTCACCACTGGAGGTGGAAGAGTCATAGAGTCATAGAGTCAAGGAAACAGGCCCTTCGGCCCAACTCATCCACGCCAACCCTATCTACGATGGTCTCCATTTGCCCGTGCTTGGCCCATATCTCTCTCGACCTTTCCTCATCACCATCAGAGTGCAAGGCAAAGCAACGTCAACGGCCAGGACATCTGAAGCAGTGCGGAGTCTTTTATTATCACTTGTCGGGCTGGCCCCAGCAGACCAGTGCAAAGGGAATACAATGAAAACCATGTGCATCAGATTCAACCGAGATCGGCCCTTACTGACAAATCCCCACAGCAAAATAAAAAGTCAATCTTTGATGTTAAATGGATCGCGAATGCAAACATTTTCCTTGCATCGCAAGACTTTGAAATGTTATACTTATTAATTCTGCGAATCCTCAGCTGCGTTTAAGCTCAAATCTTTCATCACACATGGTGGTGGTTACCTTAATACGGCGGCAACACACCACTTGATAGGCAACCCTTAATTAACCAGTTCCTTCCTCTACAATTGCAGACAATAGTTGACTTTATAACCTGAGAAAGCTCCCGTAGTCTCGACACATGAAAACTCTTGTGATTCGACCATTCTCTACATTACATTACTACTGAGATACAGCACAGAAACAGGCCCTTCAGTCCATTGAGTCAGCTCCGACCAGCGACCCCTGCACACCAACTCCATCCTACACACACTGGGGACAATTTACATAAAGACCAAGCCAATTAACCTACAAACCGGCACGTCTGCGGAGTCTGGGAGGAAACCGAAGACCTCGGCGAAAACACATGCGGTCACGGGGAGAACGTACAAACTCCCGTAGACAGCGCTCGTAGTCAGGATCGAACCCAGGTCTCTGGCGCTGCACGGCAGCATCTGTACCGCTGCACCACCGTGGTTTATTTTACTTTGGAGACACAACATGGAAACAGGCCCTTCGGTCCATTGAGTTCATGCCGACCAACAACACCCCGTACACTAGACAATCCTATACACCAGGGAGAATTCACAACATTAACAATTTGACCAAAACCTGGAGAAGACTTCAGTTGAGGCAGGTACTATTGGAATGTATATGAAGCATTTGGACAGGTACATGGACAGAACAGATTTAATGGGATACGAGTCAAACGCAGGCAGGTGGGACGAGTGCAGATGGGACATGTTGGTCAGTGTAGGTAATTTGGGCCAAATGGCCTGTTTCCATGCGTTATGACTCTATGACTATGATTCTATGACTAAGTGATCTACTGTGAATGTAGTTTCAGTTCAAACCACTTCAAATATTGGTCTCTTTAATGTTGGGGTAGTTGAAAGAATTATCCATTGGTCTTTCACTTGATGGGGACAGGTTTCAAACCCAATTGAATCTCTATGCCATAAGGCTTTACTCCAAATATCCCTTTGCCAAGCCCTTTAGGATATGAGAAGGCTTAGTTTAGTTTAGTTTATTATTGTCATGCGTACCGAGGTACAGTGAAAAGCTTTTGTTGCTTGCTTTCCAGTCAGCGAAGGCTACACATGATTACAATCAAGCCGTCTAAAGTGCACAGATACTGGATGAAGGGAATGACGTTCAGTGCAAGATAAAGTCAAGTCCAATTAAAGATAGTCCGAAGGTCTTCAATTAAGTAGATGGCAGGTCAGGACCACCCTCTGGTTGTGGTAGGATGGTTCAGTTGCCTGATAACAGCTGGGAAGAAACTGTCCCTGAATCTGGAGGTGTGCGTTGTCACACTTCTCTATGGGAGAGTGGAGAAGAGGGAGTGACGGGGTGAGACTGGTCCTTGATTATGCTGGTTGCTATGCGGAGACAAAGTGAGGTGTAGATGGATTCAATGGAAGGGAGGTTGGTTTGTGTGACAGTCTGGGCTCTGTTCACAATCCTCTGCAACTTTGTGCGGGTTTGGACGGGGCAGTTCCCAAACCATGCTGTGATGCATCTCGATAAAATTGGGACCCATTCTAAAAATCGACCTCAAATTAGGTGAAAGGTTTGAAAGGAGATTGGATAGGGTGGATGTGGAGAGGATGTTTCCAATAGTCAGAGATTCTAGGACTAAAGGTCGTAGCCTCAGAATAAAGGACATTCCTTTACGAAGAAAATGAGGAGGAATGGGCAGGTATGGGATACTGAGTTGGATGATCAGCCATGATCATATTGAATGGCGGTGCAGGCTCGAAGGGCTGAATAGCCTACTCCTGCACCTAATTTCTATGTTTCTATGTTTCTATGAATCTCTTTAGCCAGTGGGTGGTGAATCTGTGGAAGGCTGTGGAGGCCAAGTCAATGGACATTTTTAAGGCAGAGATAGATAGACTTTTGATTCGTACGGGTGTCAGGGGTTATGGGGAGAAGGCAGGCGAATGGGGTTAGGAGGGACGGATAGATCATCCATGATTGAATGGCGGAGTAGACTTGACAGGCGTGACAGTAACATGCAGTCACGGTGGCGCAGCGGCAGTTGCTACTTTACAGCGCCGGTGACCCAGGTTCGATCCCGACGACGGGTGCTGTCTGTACGGTGTTTATACGTTCAAGTTCAAGTGAGTTTATTGTCATGTGTCCCTAATAGGACAATGAAATTCTTGCACATTCTCATTCTCCCCGTGACCTGCGAGCATGTTCTCCCCGTGGCCTGCGTGGGTTTTCTCCGAGATCTTCGGTTTCTTCCCACTGTCCGAAGACATACAGGTTTGTAGGTTAATTGGCTTGGTAAATGTAACAATTAATAATAATAATTTTATTTATAGAGCACTTTAAAAACAAACATAGCTGCAACAAAGTGCTGTACATCACTAATCATTGACAAAAAAGTTAATACACACCAAAAATAACAATCAAAAGAAATAGTAGGAAAAGACATGTAAAATAAAGAAACATCAAAAACACCACAAACAGAAGCAAAGCCTCAGGCATGGTCAAACGCCAGGGAGTACAAATGTGTTTTAACACTGGATTTGAAGATGGACAGTGAGGGGGCCTGTCTGATGTGCAGCGGCAGGGTGTTCCAGAGTGCCGGAGCAGCAACAGAGAAGGCTCTATCCCCTCTGAGCCTCCGACTAGACCTCGGTACCTCCAGGAGCAGCTGACCAGCTGACCTGAGGGACCGGGCAGGAGCGTATGGGTGGAGCAGCTCAGAGAGGTAAGGCGGGGCGAGCCCATTCAGAGATTTAAAAAACAATAACAGTATCTTAAAAATGAACTCGAAAGTGCAAAGGGAGCCAGTGTAGGGAGGCCAGAATTGGCGATATGTGCTCCCTCTTTCGAGTCCCTGTTAAAAGGCGAGCGGCAGCATTCTGAACCAACTGGAGACGAGCCAGTGAAGAACGAGCTACACCAAAATAGAGCGCGTTACAGTAATCTAGCCTAGATGTAATAAAGGCATGGATTACTGTCTCAAAATGCTGCCGCTCGAGAATGGGCTTCACCTTCGCCAGCTTCCTTAGGTGAAAGAAGCTGGACTTAACCACCGCGCATATTTGGCGATCTAATTTAAAGTCACTGTCCATCCTAAAACCCAGGTTCACAACTGTTGGCTTCACGTACCTTGACAATGGACCTAAATCAACAAATGGAGGTTCACGGCAGCCATTGGGATCAAATAAAATCACCTCTGTCTTCTTTTCATTAAATCCAAGAAAGTTTAGGGCCAACCAGGACTTAATGTCATCAAGACAAGACAGAAGCGATATTCAATTGTCCCTAGTGGGTGTAGGATAGGGTTAATGTGCGGGGATCGCTGGTGAACGGGGACCCGGTGGGCGGGAGGGCCTGTTTCCGTGCTGTATCTCTAACAACGATGAACAGACTGGCCTAATTCTGCTCGTCTCCCTTATGACCTTGTGAAATTTGGCCCAAAACACAGTCCGTGGAAAACGTTGTGGCTCGGTCGAAGATATTCCAGAGTTCAGGAAAAGTTCTGGCATTTAGATTGACGGTTGTGCAGGTTGGAAATGGATAATCAATCTGCTGGACAGCAGTCCGTTTTGGGATATCAAGTCTTATTGTTACAGGGATGTCAAAATCTGAATTCACTAAAACATATGTTACACACATCCGAGTTTAATTATGTCAACATAGAGAAGTAAATACATCCACCAGCATGAGAATTTAGCAACTGCAGGCAAGACTAGTTTGAGGAGCTTGCTTCAAGTTGGAACAGAATTGGGTATAGGTACAAGAGAGAGAGACATTAGCCTTGGGAGATAATAATTGAATTCACCTCCAGTGCTCCCACAACCTATTCTCACTCTTCACAGCCTTCATCTCTCAATCCTGCAATCTGTTTGCTTAAGGTGATACCACCCAGGTAGATGTGCCTAATTCCCCATCACTGTTGTCAGAAGCAAATCGTCTGTTCAATAGCATTGCTGAAAGCAGGATGGCGGGACTGTCGTATGCTGAGAGAATGGAGCAGCTGGGCTTGTGCACCCTGGAGTTTAGAAGGATGAGAGGGAATCTCATTGAAACATATAAGATTGTTGAGGGTTTGGACAAACTAGAGGCAGGAAATGTTCCCGATGTTGGGGGAGTCCAGAACCAGGGGCCACAGTTTAAGAATAAGGGGTAAGACATTTAGAACAGAGACGAGGAAACACTTTTTCTCACAGAGAGTGGTGAGTCTGTGGAATTCTCTGCCTCAGAGGGCGGTGGAGGCAGGTTCTCTGGATACTTTCAAGAGAGAGCTAGATAGGGCTATTAAAGATAGCGGAGTCAGGGGATGTGGGGAGAAGGCAGGAACGGGGTACTGATTTGGGATGATCAGCCATGACCACATTGAATGGCGGTGCTGGCTCGAAGGGCCAAATGACCTACTCCTGCACCTATTGTCTATTGTCTATTGTCTAAAGTACCAAACTCGCGGGACTTGGTGTCAGCACTCATCTCTGCAACTGGATCCTCGATTTCCTGACCCACAGGCCCCAATCAGTGAGGATAGGGATCAAATAATCCCCCACGATAATCCCCAACACGGGGGCTCCGCAAGGCTGCGTTCTCAACCCCCTTCTTTACTCCTTGTCAAGTCAAGTCAAGTCAAGTTTATTTGTCACATACACATACGAGATGTGCAGTGAAATGAAAGTGGCAATGCTCGCGGACTTTGGTGCAAAAGACAAACAAACAAACAAACTATAAACACAATCATAACACACATATTCTTTTATATAATAAATAATGGAAGGAAAAACGTTCAGTAGAGTTAGTCCCTGGTGAGATAGGCATTTACAGTCCGAATGGCCTCTGGGAAGAAACTCCTTCTCAACCTCTCCGTTCTCACCGCATGGCAACGGAGGCGTTTGCCTGACCGTAGCAGCTGGAACAGTCCGTTGCAGGGGTGGAAGGGGTCTCTCATGATATTGTTGGCTCTGGAGTTGCACCTCCTGATGTATAGTTCCTGCAGGGGGGCGAGTGAAGTTCCCATAGTGCGTTTGTTCGGCCAAACGCACTACTCTCTGCAGAGCCTTCTTGTCCTTGGCAGAGCAATTCCCAAACCAGATGGTAATGTTCCCGGACAAGATGCTTTCCACCGCCGCTGCGTAGAAGCACTGGAGGATCCTCGGAGACACTCTGAATTTCCTCAATTGCCTGAGGTGGTAAAGGCGCCGCCTTGCCTAAAGTACCAAACTCGCAGGTGTCTTGTTCACCCACGATCACCCAGTCATGTACAAATCTAACTCATTTCACAAATTCATGGACGACACCACCGTTGTGGGCCGGGTATAAAATAATGACGAGATTACAGGAAGGAAACTGAGAACCTCGTGTCCTGGTGACGAGACAATAACCCTTTTCTCAATGTCAGCATTACAGAGGAGATAGAGAGTGACTTCAGGAACACATACCCTGGTATCACCATCATCGACGGTCACTCGAAACGAGTATGACTGACCTCTCCTCTCCATAGGGTCGTCTACTTGTGGGTCTGCAGATGTCTGTAGAGGCCGATCCGCGATCCACACACCTTGGTACAACGTGGGCCGTGGAGACTGGCGGTAGTTGGTAGTCATCGATCCCCCTTCTATCTCTCTCCTTACGGTGCTGTCGCTTTGTCTCTGCGACACGGCGTAGTGCCGTTTCGTGACGTGCAACTCCGTTACTGCACGGATTTCCTCCAGGATCGTCTGTCCAGTGCAATGTGCTCCCAGTTGCTCGATGTGATGTGGAATTTCTTCAGACTGTCCTTGAAGCGTTTCTTTGGCCCGCCGGGGGCTCGCCGACCTTCCTTCAGTAGAGAGTACAGGATTTGTTTAGGGAGACGTGTGTTGGACATGCGGATGACATGGCCAGTCCATCGAAGTTGACGCTGCATTATTGTGGTGGTGATGCTGGCCTTGTTGGCTTCCTCCAAAGCACTGATGTTGGTGCGTTTGTCCTCCCAGCTGATCCTCAGAATCTTTCGTAAGGATCTTTGATGGTGTTGCTCCAGGGCTCCCAGGTGCCTGCATAGGTGGTCGTACATTGTACATTGATAACATCGAAGTAGGGATGCATGAAAGCTTTAGGTTTACAAGAATCCACATTAGTCAGGAAATGGTGTTGGGTAAACTGTTGGGACTGAAGGCAGATAAATCCCCAGGGCCTGATGGTCAGCGTCCCAGAGTACTCAAGGAGGTGGCCCTACACATCGTGGATGCATTGGTGATCATTTTCCAATGTTCTCTCGACTCTGGATCAGTTCCTGTGGACTGGAGGGTAGCAAATGTGACTCCACTTTTTAAGAAAGGAGGGAGAGAGAAAACAGGGAATTATAGACCAGTTAGCCTGACATCGGTAGTGATGAAGATGTGTGAGTCGATTATTAAAGATGTTATAGCTGCACATTTGGATAGCAGTGATGGGATCGGTCAAAGCCAGCATGGATTTATGAAGGGGAAATCACGCTTGACTAATCTTCTGGAATTTTTTGAGGATGTAACAAGTAGAATGGATCAGGGAGAGCCAGTGGATGTGGTGTATCTGGCCTTTCAAAAAGCCTTTTGACAAGGTCCCACACAAGAGATTATTGTGCAAAATCAGAGCACAGAGTATTGGGCGTAGGGTATTGACATGGATAGAGAACTGGTTGGCAGACAGGAAGCAAAGAGTAGGAATTAACGGGTCCTTTTCAGAATGGCAGGCAGTGACTAGTGGGGTGCCGCAAGGCTCGGTGCTGGGACCCCAGTTATTTACATTATATACTAGACTAAGTGGGACCCATTGGGTCCCATTTTCACACGGGAGGGCTGGTCCCCCAACGCAATATTCCACCTCTCCACCAATTCCAATATTGGTGGCCAGTGGGTGGGGGGGGGGGGGGGGGGGGGGGCTTGCTTTCAGGGGAGCTGGTATGGGTGTTGTTGGCTGCAGGGACTACTGGTCTCCAAAGGGCTAGTATAGACATTGTGGGCCAAATGGATTCTTGGGGTGGCAGCTCAGTCCCTCAAGCCTGATGTGCTGGCAGCTCACTTACGACTGGTGGGTTGGCAGTTGACTCACGGCTATTCCTTGAAATTCCATTTCAAGCAGAGTGCAAGGCTCATGTTCATTTAAAATCAATGTAGTGCAAACAGGAAGTTGTCAAGTATAGCCAAACAAACATTTGCACTGCCTTTTTACTTCAACCCAAAAACTCCCCCAAACAAACATTTGCCTTTTTACTTCAATCCACCCCCCCCCAAATAACCATTTTCAGGCAGTGCCTTTTTACTTCCAACCAACCATATTTTCATTTTCAAACCACATTAAGGGCACTCACAGTTGAGTAGACATGTGTTCAGTGTTATTCAGAGCTCAGAGAGACGTGAACCTCTCGCTTCCTCCATCTTGCAGAGACTGAGTGAGGCACACCACTTCCGGGTTATATAGTCCCTCCTCTCTTCCACCAGATGGGGCAGCAGGGAGAGTGGCAACATTTTTTAAAACATTAATATATCTCTGATTTTTCATAGATGGGAAAAATCCCCCAGTCCAGAAAGGCGGAGGGGGGCTCTGAGCGAAGTGGCCAAAAATGACGGCCGTAGGTGGCGGCGTTCTCTCGGAAATCACAGCACAGCGAGCCAAAAGCGGTCAAGATCTTACTTTTAGTAATATAGATTAACGATTTAGACAAGGGAATTAAACGTGACATCTCCAAGTTTGCGGATGACACAAAGCTAGGTGGCAATGTGAGCTGTGATGAGGATGCTATGAGGCTGCAGGATAACTTGGATGTTGGGTGAGTGGGTAGATGCATGGCAGATGCAGTATAATGTGGATAAATGTGAGGTCACCCACTTTGGTGGCAAGAACAGGAAGGCAGATTATTATCCAAAGAGTGTCAGATTAGGAAAAGGGGAGGTGCAACGAGACCTGGGTGTGCTTGTACATCAGTCACTGAAAGTAAGCATGCAGGTTCAGCAGGCAAGAAAGAAAACCAATGGCATGTTGGCCTTCATTGCGAGAGGATTTGAGTTTAGGAGCAAGGAGGTCCTATTGCAGTTGTACAGGGCCCTGGTGAGACCGCACCTGGAGTATTGTGTGCAATTTTGGTCTCCTAATTTGAGGAAGGACATTATTGTTATTGAGGTAGTGCAGCGTAGGTTCAACAGGTTAATTCCCGGGATGGCGGGACTGACACATGATGAAAGGCTTGTAGTCACGGAAATTTAAAAGGATCAGAGGGGATCTTATAGAAACATCTAAATGTCTTAAAGGATTGGACAGACTAGATGCAGGAGAAATGTTCCCAATGTTGAGGGAGTCCAGAACCAGGGGTCAGTTTAAGAATAAGTGGTATTCTTCCCTCTCCCCCCGATGTCAGAGTCAAGGTCAGATCCCCCGGCGGGCGATAACAATTGTCCCGCGGCCATTAACGCCACGCTGGGTGATGCAAGGCCGCGCTCCGGTCTTGTTGTTAGAGCCCCGGGCGAGCGCTGGCAAAGTCCTGCAGCCGTTGAAGCCACGCCGGGCGATGATGTAAGGCCCCGCTCCAGGTCATCCTCGACCCTGCTACTCGGGCGGGAGAAGCACCAGCAACTTGTCCTGGACCACCCAAGTCGAAGCAATGGCCTGGAAACACACCAACGCCTCTACTTCCTTAGAAGGCTTAGGAAGTTCAGCATGTCCCCAAAACCTCCCAACAACTTCTACAGATGCGCCGTAGAAACCATTTTATTGCGATGCATCACAGCATGGTTTGGGAACAGCTCCATCCATGACAGCAAGAAATGGCAGAGAATTGTGGTCGCAGCCCAGACCACCACACAAAGCAACCTCCCTTCCATTGTCTCCATTTTCACCTCACGCTGCCTCGGCAAGGTCAGCAGCATAATCAATGACGAGGCATAGGCACATGGTCTTTTCTTCTTCTCCCCTATAAGAAGGACAAATGTGTGAAAATGCACACCTCCAGATTTAGGGACAGTTTTCCCCCCCACTGTTGTCAGGTAACCAATCAAAATAGATGGTATTCAAGAAGGAACTGCAGATGCTGGAAAATCGAAGGTAGACAAAAATGCTGGAGAAACTCAGCGGGTGCAGCAGCTTCTATGGAGTGAAGGAAATAGGCAACGTTTCGGGCCGAAAGCCTTCTTCAGACTAGATAGTGGACTTGAGCTACTTTCTGGAGACTCTCAGATTATCTTTAACATTTTACTGGACTTTATCTTGCACTAAACGTTATTCCCTTCATCATGTATCTGTACACTGTGGATGGCTCGATTGTAATCATGTATGGCCTTTCTGCTGACTGGTTAGCACACTACAAAAACATTTCACAGTACCTCGATACACGTCTGAACATGCAAAAACGAATCCAATTGACAGTAAAGAACAGGAAAACGCTGGAAATACTTAGCAAGTCAACAGACTGTTAATATTTATTTATTCAGTCGAGCTGCCAAAGTTATTTTACTGCGTTAAAAGTGTAATTTCAATGAAAGTTGAGGGAGCAGACTGTTCATGTTGTCACCCAATAATTGTGTCATAAAACTGAATTAATTTGCAGCCCTACTGTAATAATTTGGTAATCTACGAGTGATTGTTTAACAGGGTTAGTTTTGAATAGCATGCACATTCTCATGGATACGCAGGGACTGGAGATATATGCATCACCTGCAGCCGGACGAGATTAGTTCATCTTGGCATCATGTTCGGCATAGCCATTGTCAACCAAACGGCTATACTGTTCTATGTTAGAAGACTATTGGCCTAAAACACTTCTCTCTGCGCTAATACTGTCAGACCTGTTGACTATTCCCAGCCTTTTCTGTTATTAAAGAATTCTAATGTTGGCAGTATTTTGATTTTGTACTCGTACAAAGAAGTCACTTGAGAAATCTTCTTTAAAAAGACGCAAAACGCTGAAGTAACGGTGGCGCAGCGGTACTGCCTTACAGCGCCAGAGACCCAGGTTCAATTCTGACTACAGGTGCTCTCTGGGTGAAAACGTTTTTCCTCATCTCCATTTTAAATGGCTTACCTCTTATTCTTAAACTGTGCCCCCTGGTTCTGGATTCCCCCAACATCTAGAACATGTTTCCTGCCTCTAGCGAGTCCAAACGCTCAATAATTTTACATGTTTCAATAAGACCCACTCTCATGCTTCTAAATTCCAGAGTGTACAAGCCCAGCTGCTCCATTCTATCAATATATGACAGTCCCGCCATCCTGGGAATTAACCTACTCCCTCAATAGCAAAAATGTCCTTCCTTCCTCAAATTTGGAGACTAAAACTGCACACAATACTCCAGTTGTGGTCTCACTAGGGCCCTGTACAACTGCAGAAGGACCTCTTTGCTCCTATACTCAACTCCTCTTGCTATGAAGGCCAACTTTAGCGTTGAACAAGGACTCCCAGATCTCGTTGTAATTCCCCTTTTCCCAACTTGACACTATTCAGTTAATAATCTGCCTTCCTGTTTTTGCCACCAAAGTGGAAAACCTCACATTTATCCACATTAAACTGCATCTGCCATGCATCAGCCCACTCACCCATCATGTCCAAGTCACCGTGCATCATCATAGCATGAGGAACACATACCCACTCTAGATTTTAGAGATATAGCGTGGAAACAGATGTTTCGGCCTACCAAGACCATGTGGACCAGCGATCACCCTGCACATTAGCACTACCAATTAGTCTACAAACCTGTACATCTTTGGAATGTGGGGGGAAAACGGAGATCCTGGAGAAAACCCATGCAGGTCACAGGGAGAACGTACACACTGCATGCAGACAGCATCCGATGTCAGGATTGAACCCAGGCCTCTGGCACTCTAAGGCAGCAACTCTACCACTGCGCCACTGAGCGATCGGCTTTGTAAAGCTGCAGAATTTCCAGATCGCTGGCTCAGAAAAAACCTTCTGTTAAATAAGGTCTTAAAAATTGGTTTATTGATGTACCCTGTTCTGAACCGGAACACTTCTAATCTTGGACATTGGAAACCTCTCTCTGATTTATGGCCATCAACTCCTGAATCCATGCCATTTGAAATCTATTCTTAAACACGTTTCTCCTTCGCAGCTTGGCAGACTCAGTAAAATTGTTTGAATCGATGAATTTTAAAAGGGCATATATTCGGAACAGAAACTGCCGGGATCGCCGTTGGTCTAATTAATGTTAGGAAATGATTCATGGACATTTCATAGCAACTCCCTATAAAAGTGTAGAGAAGAAACCATGTTTTAAGGCCAACTTGCTGTTAAACCTTCTGTAAGAACAAAGGAAGCCATCACAAGTTGAAACGGGTCATATGGCCCTTTGAGTCTAGTCCAATATTCATTCATTCAGGAAACTAACTCTTTACCTCATGTGTGTTTTCCTGTCCAATATCCACAGAAGAAATCTTAGTACTAGGATAAATCCATTCCATTTTTGATCAAACTCAACAGTCACAGACGTCTGGGTTAGCGAAATCAAAATATCCACAATTCTCTCACTATAGAAACATCTTCTCAGCTTAGCCGGAGGTGGCCAACTATTGTTGAATTCAGGAGCGATCGCCTTATGCCTTAAAACAACTTTTTCACACAAAGGGTGGTGGGTGCATGGAACAAGCTTCCAGAGGAAGTAGTTGAGGCTGGGACTATCCCAACGTTTAAGTAGCATTTAGAAAGGTACATGGATAGGACAGGTTTAGAGGGATATGGGCCAAACGTAGGCAGGTCATAGAGTGGAAACAGATTCATTGGCCCAATTTGCCCAATCCTGCAAACATGACCCAGCTACACTGGTCCCACCCGCGTGCGTTTGGTCCATATCCCTCCAAATCTGTCCTATCTATGTACTGTCCAACTGTTTCTTAAACATTGGGATAATCCAGGGGTGGGAAAGCTTTTCATGTTGGAATGCCGCATTAAGTTAACTGTAATCTAATAAGGCCGCATCCAAGAAACTTCAATTAAATATACTTCAAAATGTACATTATTTTGTTAAAACAGCCCTCATGACTTACTAATGTTTTAATTGCAGCTGTCAGTCAGGTAGGATAATTTAGTTGAATCTTCTTTCATTCTTTCACCTATTTAATTTATTCCCCTTCAACTTAAACCTACATCCTCTGGTCCTCGATGGACAAGAGACTGTGTATCTACCCGATCTATTCCCCTTAAACACCCGTATAAGATCACCCTTCATCCTCCTAGTGGGAGGTGAGGTCCCAGGTGGGACAAGCGTAGATGGGACATGTTGGTCAGTGTGTGCAAGTTGGGCCAAAGGGCCTGTATCTGTGCTGCATGACTCTAAGACTCTACGTTCAAAAGTCCACATACTTGGCTTTTTAATGACTCACAATTCCTTGGAGGACATATAGTTGCCCCACCTGCATCTTAAATGGGCCAACCCCTTATTTATGAACAGTAATCATAACAATATGGGCAGCACTGTGACATAGAAACATAGAAACATAGAAATTAGGTGCAGGAGTAGGCCATTCGGCCCTTCGAGCCTGCACCGCCATTCAATATGATCATGGCTGATCATCCAACTCAATATCCCGTACCTGCCTTCTCTCCATACCCCCTGATCCCCTTAGCCACAAGGGCCACATCTAACTCCCACTTAAATATAGCCAATGAACTGGCCTTGACTACCCTCTGTGGCAGAGAGTTCCAGAGATTCACCACTCTCTGTGTGAAAAAAGTTCAACATTTGGAACAAGACGAACACGTAAAGCCGAAGGTTGCCCCCTTCTTACTTGTTGCAGTTTATAAATCCCCAATGACTTGGCCTCCACAACCGTCTGTGGCAATGAATTCCACAGATTCACCACCCTCTGGCTAAAGATATTTCTCCTCTCCTTCCATCTGAAGGTACGTCCTTTTATTCCAAAGCTGTGGCCCCAGACTCACTTGTGGAAACATCCTCTCTGCGTTCCTCTCTGTCCAGGCCTTTTTCCATTCAATAAGGTTCCTTCTAATCTCTAGCTAGTACAGGCCCAGTGCCATCAAGAGCACATCGTATGTTAACCTCATCATTCCTACGATCATTCTCATCAACCATTAAAAGTGAGGAACTGTTTCTTCCACAATAGACAAAAAGTGTCTTTCAAATCCGTTTGCCACCAGGCAGTAAGTGAACGGCTGGGCGCCCTCGTTATTAAACAATTGGTCTTCTATTGATCTCGATAAATGCCTCAACTGAACAGCACTGTAAGCAGCGTAGGACAAAGGGACATTGATTCAGAGAGTGGATGCAAGAGACACACCCCCTGAGCAGAGCTAAGATTTGGCTGGGGATACGAGTCAGCTTGCAAACTCATTTCCAGCACAAATGGTTTCAACTGAAAATGTCCTTGCTTGCTTCAATTCTACCATGGCTGTGGCAATTTTGTTTTAAACCTTTATTCTCCTGAGGTTTTCCCTTTCATTCCTGACATCTCCCTCTTCTACTAAAGGCATCCTGCTGATGTAATAACATCTCAGCCATGATCACATTGAATGGCGGTGCTGGCTCGAAGGGCCGAATGGCCTACTCCTGCACCTATTGTCTATTGTCTATTGCCTATTGTCAAGTAGCTATCCTAATATCTGCGTGCGCGGACTCAGTGGGCTGAAGGGCCTATCTCTAAACGAAACTAAATTAAACCTAATGGTATTAACATTGAATTCTCCAATTTCAGATAACGAACCGACTACCAATCCCCGTCTCCTCCCTCCACCCCCCTTCCCTGTGCTCCACTGGGTTTCACACCCATTACTCCCGTTCCCCCTCCCTCTGACCCCTTCCACCTACATTCCTTCCTCTGGCTTCACAATTTACAATGCTAATCCCGCTGAGTTACTCCAGCATTTTGTGTCTACCGGTCTTTATTTGTTTTTTTTATCCAAACGTCCCTGCTCCTCATGAGATGTTCCTGTTATTAGAGGGCAGGGAGAATTAGCCCCGGAGCAAAGCACACAGACACTGTCTGGCTGGGCTGACGAACGGAGGAGGCCAGGAAAATGCTTGTGAATGAGGGTGTTAATTTGAATTAAGGAGAGGGAACCTTGCTCAGTGATTTATGGGCCTCTGCATTGGGAATAATTTAACGTGAGGTCTTGGCTCTGGAACCAATTACTAGCAGAAATTGTTAGCACTACACATAAAAGTTGTTTATTTTAGGAAGTTTAACTACACTGTTAAGAGAAATGACTCAACATTGACATGGAACAACTCTGCTAAATCAATATTGTTTTCATTATTATGTAATATGATTTGTGGTTTCACTGCAGAGTGAGGTGTGATTTGTTGTTGACAGTGCGAAGTGCAATCTATAGGTATGTTGCAAAACCTACCTTAAGCGTCGCTGCAGATCTGTCCCAGCCCGTGTGTGTAATTTTGGTGCCGTTGAGAGGGGGGCGGGTTTAAAATGCGATTTTCCCTAGGCTGTTCAAATCGAGCTTGCTCAGCCTTCTTAGTTGCTGACGAAAAATCGCTTGGAGGTTTGTTCGCTGGAGCTATTTTTACATTTAGCGGGTTTATTTAATTATTATAGTAGTTTAAAAATTATCCTCCAAACCCGCGACCGTCGACCACGGGCCGGATCTCATACAGGGGACAACGGAAGGTAGGTTGTTTATTTTTACATTAAAAAACGCTTCTTAAGATCCCTTTACGTCCCTCCCTGATGGACATCTACACCTCCCACTGCCTTAGCAGGGCAAAGAAGATCATCAAAGACAGCTCCCATCCTGCGTTTGGACTGTTCGACCTGCTGCCCTCTTGAAGGCGCTATAGGTGCATCAAATCCAGGACAAACAGACTCAGGAATAGTTGCTTTCCGAGAATTATATCTACTATAAATTCAAATTCACACATGCACTGACTACACCGCCCAACACGGACTTCCATCTGTATATATGTATATATGTATGTAGCGCCGCAGAATTTGTGCACCTATTCCCCCCCCCATCTCCCTTCTGTTTTTTGTTTTTTCTGTTTCTTGTTTTTTGTGCTAAATTGTATGTATGCACTGAGTACGAGCAGCTTTCAGTTTCACTGTACATGTATAGTGACAATAAATGGCATATCTATATCTTTATACAAAGTTTTATGGTGCGAGTAGCTAATTTGGGGCCCCATTAAATCCCGCAGTATTTTTCCGGGCATTTGGGGCACAAATCTACCGCAATGGGAACGTTCTAAACCAACGTGTTCCACAGGATCCCACTCGAAAGCTGATTCAAATGGCCATTCATTTACAGCAATTGAACACTAAATTCCTTCCATTTGGCCTATAAATTAATGTAAATAAGATTTAAAAATCATGTTTTATTGTGAATTCTTTGTGAATATTATTTGGACACTTAGGCTATTTAAAAATGTTAATCTTTTCTTAAGAAATGGATAGATGTTTAGATCTCGTAATTGAAGTTTGGAATTAGCTACAATTGAGTAACTAACTAATTATATGCTTTAATTTCAGGTCATCCAAGTAAGATTGTTTTATATTTGTTTCAGAATGTTTCAATCTATGATAACTGAAAATTTCACTCAGTTCTCTTAATTTTTAAGAAAGTTATGGGATTTAGACTGTCCATGATCACAGCTTTTTTGTTATGTCCATAGAAAATCAATAGGGAACAAGATGCTAATTTCCGAGTATGAAAATGGCCATAACTTTTTTAATACTTGAGATATGAAAGTGAATTAGGTGTCAAATTAAACTTCTTTTTATGCTTTTTATCTGATGGGATAAATTGCAGACTTGATTTTTTAAATCTCAACATTTTGTAACATTGCTACAATGTAACACAAACTAGTTGTCCCATTTCATATTGTAATGTAGGCTTAATGTTAGGAACATATTATTCTCTCTAACTCGTGGGCAGGAGACTCCAGAAGTGTCAATACAATAAGGTCAGCAAGACAGAGGAGATCGTGATCGACTTCAGGAAGTGAAGAGGTCCATATACCCCGGTTTGCATTGACGGCGCGGAAGTGGAGATGGTTGAAAACTTCGAATTCCCAGGAGTAAATATCACCAACAACTTCCCGTGGACCATCCATAGTGAAGCAACAACCCAGAAAGCACACCAACATCTCTACTTCCTTTGAAGGTTTAGGAAGTTCGGCATGTCCTGAGCAACTCTCACCAACTTCTACAGATGCATCTGTAGAAATGAGCAATTCTCATTGGGGGCTCGTCCGGGATTTCAAAAGACCCCCAAACACAAGTTTGCGATCAAGGGTGTTTGAGCTGTTTTGATCGTGAGTGCAGAAATTGGGCCCACTGTGTGGTTTTGGCATTGAATTTCGGCACCCCATGAGTCGGAGCAGATCGATCATTGAAACGGCTTGCGAAACGGTCTAATCGAGATCATTAGAACAGAGTCTAGCAAGCATGGGATAGTGGTTAGCCCACCTTTGGGTTGGAGGCCCATAAAAGCAGGCTGGGGTTAGACGCCCTGCTGGGGTTGGGTTAGAGGCCCTGGTGGGATTAGAGGCCCAAAACTGGTCACAGTTGGGCAGACTGCAGCTTCCTTTAACAAGAGCCAAACGCACTTCATCGGGCGAGGAGTGGCCCAGGGCTAGACTTGGTATCCCAATTGGTGGGGTATTAAAAGACAGGTCTTGCCTTCGATCGGTTCATCACCAGGAGCGTGAATTGAAATGGTGTGCTTCGAAAAACAGCATTGATAATTCACAGCATGAAGCGGCTAGGCACTAGATCCTCGGCACTTCGCAGAGGGTGCGTCTGTGTCTAGGTATCTGAGTCTCTCCCTGATGTGATGGACGAGGAGCTTCGAAAAGGTACCAGGCTTGGATCGACTGGGTATAGATTGGCCGTAATACTCTAGTTTGTTCAAGAATTTAATTGGGCAATTTGAGCTGATTCGAGCGCCCGCATAGCAAGATAGATGCACACTAAAAATTAGGGGATCGAGTTCGAGTACGAGTCTATATTTGCAGCGAAATTTACAAATACTGGATTTCATATTGAAGTTCTGCGTAAGGTGGGATTCGAATTCCTGTATATATGACTTCGGAGTTGGTGCATGTACGTGATCGATTCCGAATAGCGGCTGATCAACAGTGAATAGTAACCATCTGGCCAATTGTTGACTAGTACCTGATAGCGAAGAGTACCTGAGAGATGGGAACCTGATTTACTTGATGAAAAGTAATCTGAATAGTGAAGGGTACCCCTAATTCTATCGAACTTCGAGAGGAGGGATAGAGGTCCGCCTATAGAAGTCCAGTCTTAGCAGAGGGATAGTAACATTCGGGAGGAAAAGTAATCATTTAGGGAATAGTACCCCTCAGCACTAGGAAGGGGAACATTTTCGGTATTAGAGGGAGCGGTTCACTGCGTGGTAACAGCGTGACGCGGCATCAAGATCAAGTTTCCGTGAATTATGCACTAGTTCTTTAAATCATTTTGTCAATTGTAAAAAATAGCTTTCCGTATTGTCATAGGATCTGGATTTTGTAAATATTCTCTGTTTGGAAATAAATTTAGAGTATTTAAAAGTTAAGATTTAGATTGTGTTAAGTCCGTGGACCATCATTTGTATTGCTGGTTGTGCGAGTATTTACTGATTTAAAACTTGAAGCGAGAGTGTGTTTAAGTTAGATATTCGTAGTGTTTAAGTTAGATATTCGCATTTGTATAAGATTGTTTTGTAAGAAGCTGAATTGGGGTGGTTTTGATCAGGGGTTGTACTCCTTAAAGTGGGGTTTACTGTATGCTTATAGTTTAAATTTTATATTGGGGTGTGTTTTGGGTTATTGACAATCGGGGGAATATTTCCATTCTTAGTTATAGTCTTGTTAGCATGGTTTGGGTTAATTTGTTTGTGCCAGCTTAAAGTTAATTAAGAGAGAGAGGGAGACTGCTGCGTGAGAAACTGCGAGTGGGAGTTAGACCCTTTGTTTGAAAGTTTGGAATTGAATGCAGCGATTGTGATTTAACTGATAAGAGAGTTGGGAGAGACTGAATAGGAACGAGTGGTTTTAATAATTAAATTGGGAGATAGATGAAAGGAGACGATGGCTGGAGTGGGTGTGAATCGATAAGATCGCTGACCAATTTGTGGGAGAGATTCCATTGACCCTAGAGTAGTGAGAGAAAGAGGTGTCAGTGTCTGGAACGTTTATTTTGCAATTTGTGTTTTGTTCATTGTTCCGAGATGGGGAATGTCTCTGAGAAGGATCCATCAAACAGATTGGAAAGCCCGATAAGGATAATTTGCGGGGAGCTTCAAAATGAGGCGGATAGACTGAGGGGATTATCGGGGAAATTAAACGCACTTTTGAAAGACCAACTTTGGCCATTGAGGGGAATAAAGTATTTAATCGGGATAAGATATATAGAGGCGATCGTTAGTAATTATGGGAATAGTGAAGAATCAAACGAGTTAATCAGATGTGGAAGATATTCTTCACTAAAAGAAATATAAAGAAATAAATTGTTTTACTGCCCACCCTAAGAATGGCGGCTTGTAAATTGGGAATAGGAGAAGATAATAGAACTGATCCTTCTCAGAACATTTCAGAGCGGGGACAAGGAGAATTCAGAGTGGGGACACGGCGATCATGGTGGCACAGCGGTAGAGTTGCTGCCTTACAGCAAAATGCAGTGCCAGAGACCCCGGTTGGATCACGACGACGGGTGATGTCTGTACAGAGTCTGTACGTTCTCCCCGTGACCTGCGTAGGTTTTCTCCGAGATCTTCGATCTTCAGTTTCCTCCCACCCTCCAAAGACGGTTTGCTGGTAAATTGGCTTGATAAAACTATAGAATTGCCCAAGTTGGCGATATACAGTGTACTGCCCTGGGGACTGCAAAATTCAGAAGGTTCAGAAGGAATTAATAAGCCAAGGGAAGGAGCAGGAGCAAGAGCAGGAGCAGGACCAGAAGATGGTATCGTCTGTCGGAAAAGGAGTCTGCTGAAATGGCTCTTAAAGGGAAGATGCTGACGGAAATTAAATCGGGTAAATTGGATAAGGATGAGAAAGGGTCTGCACACCTTGAAGGGAATTACATGCCAAACTGGGCAGAGTTCTTCAGAGTAGATATGGAGCCACAGTGTCCCTCATAGAACTCATGTTTCCAATTCAGAGGCTTGCGAGCGGGGCACACAGGAGGAGTCAACATTAACTTTGGTCCTTCCCCTAAATTTGAATCTAACATAGAAACATCTTGTCTCTCCTAGGATTGCCCCACGGGTGGAGGTTAATAGGGGAATCGAAGGAACTAGAAAGAAGACTTCATCCACATGGGTGCCGAAATTAATTAGTGATTCCACTAGTGAAAGATTCAGATTCAATTTTAATTGTCATTATCAGTGTACAGTACAGAGACAAAGCGTAAAAGAATCCTTCTTGAAGTACAGGGATAAAACAAACAGCCTTTCAGGGGGTGAGATAAGTGGAGAACATGGATGGATTGGTCCGGAAATAAATAATGTCGTGGTGTCGGAACAAGTCACCACGGAAGAGAATTGAGTAAAAACTCCCCGTAGACAATGTGTTTGTAGGGAGATGCCGGCATCAGATATAAATGTTCCCTAGACCAGACAGTCAGACAGCCTGGTTCAACGGCAGCCCGGAGATTAGACGTCCGAATAAAATAAATAAGAACAAATGAGGAAAAGGTGGAAGAAGACCTCAAGTCCTGGATAGACCTCCCATTTACAGAACCAACCTTTCCTTGAGTTGGCTGGCAAAGTTGTAGAGCAATTTGGCCCGATCAGTGTTTTAGTTGTGGGGGACTAGGGCACTGGGGTCGGTTGTGTCCCATGAGAGAATATCATCAGGAAGGAAGGGGGCAGAGAAGGAGGCAATAGGGTCACGGAAATCAATGGATTCCAAGAGGGCACTGAGGCTTCTGTGACCCTGAAGTTAGAGGACGGGTACTCTAGCAGGGGGATCGGGGGAAGGGACATTCCAACAGTCCAACCCATTTCGGTAGCCCTGACCTGCCAGTTAGCGGCAGTGCCATCTGATAAAATTAAAAGGCGTCCTCACCTGGACTAAGGAACTGTACCATACGTTAAACAGGAACATCACCCCTTCCAAATAGGAGAAGATGCATCGAATCTGACTCTCAGAGAATTGTCACTAAAGGAGGAAGTACGACAAGGAAACATAGTAGCGAGCACAGGAAGAGATAACAACTGAGGAATGGAAATGGCACTAGGGAGACAATAGACAATAGACAATAGGTGCAGGAGTAGGCCACTCGGCCCTTCGAGCCAGCACCGCCATTCAATGTGATCATGGCTGATCATCCCCAATCAGTACCCCGTTCCTGCCTTATCCCATATCCCCTGACTCCGCTATCTTGAATAAACTTGACTTGACATGACTTTAAGAGCCCTATCTAGCTCTCTTGAAAGCATCCAGAGAACCGGCCTCCACCGCCCTCCGAGGCAGAGAATTCCACAGACTCACCACCCTCTGTGAGAAAAAGTGTTTCCTCACCTCCGTTCTAAATGGCTTACTCCTTATTCTTAAACTGTGGCCCCTTGTTCTGGAAGAAAAAAAACTTACCATGCAGCAGGAATGGGAGTGGGGGAAAGAAGATATTGAACTAATGTATTGCTGAGTTTTGTGCCTGCGGGACAGTATGTCAACAAGAGACTACCTGGGGAGTGAGGTAAAAGAACGCACAGACCCCTAAGAACAGGAAGAGACAGCAAAAGGTAATGTAGCTCCCCAGAAAAAGATGACCAGCAGGAAGAATTGATACTGTCCTGCCCCTTTAAGACATTTGGGAAGTCCAGCAGGCAGAGCCACATGCTCCTTAGTATCTCCACTCCCTAGTAACCAAAACCATCATCAGAAAGAAGGAAGAAAAGGACCTACCCTAGTGCCCAGTTTTAATATCATCTAGCTACTGAAGGAATAAAAGGAAGGAGAAAAAAGGACACTTTAATCATCTTTGAACGAAACAACACCAATGACTTATAATGACCTAAGACAAACCTCACTCTAAAGGACTGACTTCAAATAAAATATTTATCTGTGGTTTGGAGTAGAATACCTGAATTGCGTCCAAATTACGGGGTTTAAAAATAAACTTATAAATTTTGGATTCGGTCTCGGAATTGTAGTGTGATGAATTGGAGGGACTTTAAAAATTTACAAGATTTGGAATAGACTTGTGGAATCTGACAGGACTAATTGGAGTTTGATTATTAACAGGCATTGATATTATCTCGTCCTCAGGAAGGTGGTCAAAGATGGGAAGGATTGTTCAAAGGGCAGCAAGAAGGATGGAACTTGGGAAGATCTGGTAACTTGGAATTACTTGGGGAATATGAGAAAAGAATTCAAATTGAGACTAAAATTGGAATTAAACTTGGAACTTAAAATGGGAATTGGAATCGAAATACAATTGGACATGGTCAAAAGAGGAACTGTGTGCAACAGGATTTCCCTTTGAGAGACTGGATTAAGAAATTATTCAGTAGTTGAGAACTGTAAAAACGAGAACCCCTAGACAACGAACAAAGCCAATAGAATAAATGCGGGAACCCCTAGACAGAGAACGGTCAACAAAGTAAAAAGCTAACATAGTAATAGCCAATAGAGTAGAGAACCAACATGGTGGAGAATTAGCATAGTAACTAGTTACCATAGTGAAATTACTTATAGAAACTTACAACATTCTTAAGGGGTTGGACAGGCTGGATGCAGGAAGATTGTTCCCGATGTTGGGGAAGTCCAGAACAAGGGGTCACAGTTTAAGGATAAGGGGGAATCTTTAAGGACCGAGATGAGAAAAACATTTTTCACACAGAGTGGTGAATCTCTGGAATTCTCTGCCACAGAAGGTAACTACCATTTGTTATATTTGTAGTTCAGAGGCCAGTTCATTGGCTATATTTAAGAGGGAGTTAGATGTGGCCCTTGTGGCTAAGGGGATCAAGGGGTATGGAGAGAAGGCAGGTACAGGATACTGAGTTGGATGATCAGCCATGATCATATTGAATGGCGGTGCTGGCTCGAATGGTCGAATGGCCTACTCCTGCACCTAGTTTCTATGTTTCTATGTTTCTATGAAGAGTGCATACAAACATCAGAGCAAATGGAGGAGAGACTTGGTTAACTGTAGGGGAAGCTTGGATTGTATTGGGAATGGCAGAGCCGATGTGTATTCACCTGATGGATTTGAATTGTTTAACCCTTGATGGTAAAGAGGCTTATATTATCAAGGTGGAAAGAAATTGTCCCTGGATTTGGCAGAGATAGATAGATTCTTGATTTGTATGGGTGTCAGGGGTTAGTTGGGTAGACTGATGGGACTGAGGGCTAATATATCCACAGGGCTTGATGGTCTGCAACCCAGGGTATCTAAGGAGGTGGCTCGAGAAATAGTGGAATTATTTTCCAATGTTCGATAGATTCAGGATTAGGTCCTGTGCATTGGAGGGTAGCTAATGTTATCCCATATTTTAAGAAAGGCGGGAGAGAGAAAACAGGGAATTATAGACCAGTTAGCCCGACATCGGTGATGGGGAAGATGCTGGAGTCAATTATAAAAGATGAAATAGCAGCACATTTGGATAGCAGTAACAGGATCCCGAGTCAGCATGGATTTACGAAGGGGAAATCGTGATTGACTAAACTTCTGGCTTTTTTTGAGGAAAATGGACAAGGGAGAGCCAGTGGATGTAGTGTACCTGGACTTTCAGAAAGTCTTTGTTAAGGTCCCACATAGAAGATTAGTGAGCAAAGTTTGAGCAGATGGTACTGGGGGTAGGGTACTGACGTGAATGGAAAATTGGTTGGCAGACAGGAAACAAAGAGTGAGGATTAACTGGTCCCTTTCAGAATGGCAGGCAGAGACTAGTCGGGTACGGCAAGGCTCGATGCTGGGACCACAGCTATTTACAATATACATTAATGATTTAGATGAATAGATTAAAAGTAACATTAGCAAATTTGCAGATGACACAAAGATGGGTGGCAGTGTGAACTGTGAGGAGGATGCTATGAGGATGCAAGGTGATTTGGACAGGTTGGGTGAGTGGGCAGATGCAGCTTAATGTGGAAAATGTGAGGTTATCCACTTTGGTGGCAAGAAAAGAAAGGCAGATTATTATCTGAATGATAGATACACAAAAAAGCTGGAGAAACTCAGAGGGTGCAGCAGCATCTATGGAGCGAAGGAAATAGGCAACGTTTCGGGCCGAAACCCTTCTTCAGACGGAATGGTGTCAGGTTAGGAAAAGGGGAAGTTCACCAAGATCTGGGGGTCCTTGTACATCAGTCACTGAAAGTAAGCATGCAGGTACAGCAGGCAGTGAAGAAAGCAAAAGGCATGTTGGCCTTCATAACAAGAGGAGTTGAGTATAGGAGCAAAGAGGTCCTTCTGCTGTTATACAGGGCCCTAGTGAGACCACACCTGGAGTATTGTGTGTAGTTTTGGTTTTAAATCTGAGGAAGGAAATTCATGATATTGTTGGAGTACAGCGTAGGTTCACGATATTAATTCCCAGGATGGCGGGACTGTCATGTATTGAAAGAATGGATCAACTGGGCTTGTATACACTGACATTTAGAAGGATGAGAGGGGATCTTATTGAAACATGGAAGATTATTAAGGGATTGGACAAGCTTGAGGCAGAAAACATGTTCCCGATATTGGGGGAGTCCAGAACCAGGGACCACAGTTTAAGAATAAGGGGTAGGCCATTCAGGACTGAGGTGAGGAAAAACGTTTTCACCCAGAGAGTTGTGAATCTGTGGAATTCTCTGCCACGGAAGGCAGTGGAGACCAATTTGCTGGATGTATTCAAGAGAGAATTAGATTTTAGGGCTAATGGAATCAAGGGATGCGAGGAAAAAGCAGGAAAGAGGTACATCCATGATCATATTGAATGGCGGTGCAGGCTCGAAGGGCCGAATCTCCAAATCCTGCACCTATTGTCTATGTTTCTATGTTTCTATGCCCTAAGGAGTGTTCCAAGCATTTGCTGTTTTTATTTCAGATTTCCAGCATCTGCAGTTCTTTTTCGTTTCATTCTGTAAACCCCACTGAACACCAATGGTTAAATAACGAGGAGAAGGCGCGAGCAATTACTTGGTTGAGGAATGTTTGTCTTATGAATTTCCACGTTAACACCTCTTACTCTTGAGTGTGTGCCGTCAACTTACAAAGCCATTTGTCACGTTCACAAATATTTCACCACCCTTCACTTCTCGCGCATTCCTCTCACCCCTTGCCACGTACAAAATGTGGTTGAATGGTTTTCGAGGAATCCATCTTTTCTTCCGCCGAGGATTAGCTAACATAATCTTGAGTACAAGCCCGCGTATTCTCAAAGAGTAAGGAATGTTGTGTTTGAAGGTACTAAGTAGTGCTGATGATAGTTGTGCAATAACAAGGATCTGCGGATGTTTCTATGTTTCTATGTTATATGGACGGGAAAGGAATGGAGGGTTATGGTCTGAGCGCAGGTATGTGGGACTAGGGGAGAATATGTGTTCGGCACGGACTAGAAGGGTGGAGATGGCCTGTTTCCGTGCTGTAATTGTTATATGGTTATATGGTTATATGGATGCTGGTTTATGCCAAAGATAGACACAAAATGCCGCTGACCCGAGTAATTCAGCGGGTCAGGCGGCATCTCTGGAGAAAATGGATAGATGGGGTTTCGGGTCAGTACCGTGAGAGGGTCTTTAGTTAGTTTAGAGATGCAGCATGGAAACAGGCCCTTTGGCCCATCGAGTCCATGCTGACCATTGATCACCCGTGTAAATAAGGCATATACACGGCATGTAATCTGAGATCATCTTTAATTCACATACAGATTTAACAGCACAGTAGCATATTAGTTGTCACTGCGTCCTGACTGCTACCCGAACTGCGTAGCATTGGAAGTGGGTGTTAATATAAATGATACAGTAAGGCGGGGTTAGTGATGCTAACCTATATATGATTAGTTGTCATGCATAAACCAATCTACAACCCGTTCCCCATAATTCTAGGTTATTCCACTTCTCACCTACTGCATGTTCACAGAAGCCAATTAACCTATAGACTTGCACGTCTTTGGGATGTGAGAGGAAACCGGAGCACCCGGAGGAAACCCAGATGGTCACTGGGAGAACGTGCAAACTCCATACAGGTGACACCATAGTCAGGATCGAACCCAGATCTCGCGCACTGTAGGACATCGACTCTACCGCTGCACAACCTTACATGTTCTACCGTGTTGTCCAGTGATTGTGCATTGGCCTGAAGGATGCTGCATGGTTACATACATCCATGCTTTAGTCTTGCCTGAATGCCTCCAGGTACAGTCCTTATGTTCTCCAAAGCTTGTTGGCCAAATGTAAACACTCATAGTGTCACAGAGGTATACAGCAAGGAAACAGGCCATTCGGCTCAACTTGAGCATACTATCCAAGATGGCTATCTAGTTTAGTTTAGAGATATAGTGTAAATACAGGCCCTTCGGCCCATCAGGGCCACTACAAACATCAATCACCAATTCACACCAGTTCCATGTCATCCCATTTTCTCATCCAAATATTGTGTTCAGTTCTGGACACCATGCTATAGAAAATATGTTGTCAAGCTGGAAAGGGTACAGAGAAGTTGTACAAGGATGTTACCAGGGCCAGAGGTTCTGAGCTATGAGGAGAGGTTGAGTAAGATGGGGCTCTATTCCTTGGAGCGCAGAGGGGTCATCTTATTAAGGTGTATAAAATCATGAGAGGAACAGATCGGGTAGACGCATAGAGTCTCTTGCCCAGAGTAGATGAATCGAGGACCAGAGGACATAGGTTTAAGGTGAAGGGGAAAAGATTTAATAGGAATCTGAGGGGTAATGTTTTCACTCAAAGGAGGTATTTGAGGCTGGGACTATGCCTACATTGAAGAAACAGTTGGGCAGGTACATGTATAGGACGGGTTTGGAGGGATATGGATGAAACGCGGGCAGGTGGGACTAGTGTAGCTGGGACATGTTGGCCGGCGTGGGTAAGTTGGGCCGAAGGGCCTGTTTCCACACTGTATCACTCTATGACTCTATCTGCTCCTTACACACTGGGGCCAAACCAGCATGTCTTTTGGATGTGTGGCCTATCTGTGAAGTTTCACGAGACCTCTCCCTGTGTTAAATGGACCTATATAAATGCAATCTCTTGTTGCTGTCAGTAAGTATTGCGTTAAGTATTGGCGGTGCTGGCTCGAAGGGCCGAATGGCCTCCTCCTGCACCTATTTTCAATGTTGAAGCATTTCCTGTGCTAGTCACAAAAGTACTCTTTCTCCTAATGAGAAGCTAATGTGTTCAATCCCCCTTCACGGGCAGATTTTACAGTGGGGTTACAGTATTTGTGATATGTTTAGAGATACAGCTCGGAAACAGGCCTTTCAGCCCACCGATTCCGCACCGACCAGTGATCCCGCCCAATAACACTATCCTACACACACGAGAGACAGGTTTACATTTTTATACAAACCTGTACGTCTTTGGTGTGTGGGGGAAAACCGAAGATCTCGCAGGTCACGGGGAGAACATACAAACTCCGTACAGAGAGCACCCGTAGCCGGGATCGAACCCGGGTCTCCGGCGCTGTAAGTAGGTATGTTACAAAACCTACCGGAATCGTGGCTGAGCATCTGCCCTACCCCGTGTCCGCGTTTTGGCGCTGTTTAGAGGGGGCGGGTTTAAAACGCGATTTTTACTAGGCTGTTCCAATCGAAAATGTTCAGCCTAGTAAATCATTAACGGAAAATCGCTGAAAGACCCCATCGCAAAAGGTATTATTAGTTTTATGGCCTTGTATAATATTTATAGTAGTTTAAAAATTACTCTCTCACTCCGCAACCTCTTGCAGCCTCAGGGTTTTATAAAGCAAACAGTTAAAGGTATGTACCTTATTTTTACATTAAATGGGGCTTGTAAATAACCCTATATATAAACTTTTCTATAGCGAGTAGTTCATTTTGGGCTCTTTATATCCCGCAGTATTTTTCTGGGCACTTGTGGGCACAAATCCAGCGCAATGTGAACGTTCTAAACCAGCGCGTTCACAGGAACCCACTAGAAAGCCGATTTAAATTGACTTTAATTTACAGCAAATGAACACTAAATTCCTTCCATTTGGCCTATAAATTGATGTAAATGAGATTTAAAAATCATGTTTTATTGTGAATTATTTGTGAATATTATTTGGACACTTGTGCTATTTAAAAATGTTAATCATTTATTAAGAAATGGATAGATGTTTAGATATAGTAATTGAAGTTTGAAATTAGCTACAATTGGGTAACTAACTAATTATATGCTTTAATTTCAGGTCATCCAAGTAAGATTATTTTATATTTGTTCAGAATGCTTCAATCCCTATGATATTTGAAAATTTCTAATTCAGTTCCCTTAAGCTTTGCGCTCCAAGGTTATAAAGACCTACTGTCCACGATCACAGCTTTTTTGTTAGTTGCTAGAAAATCAATAGGGAACAAGATGCTAATTTCCGAGTATGACAATGGCCATAACGTTTTTATTACTTGAGATATGAAAGTGAATTAGGTGTCAAATTAAACTTATTGTTATGCTTTATCTGATGGGATAAATTGCAGACTTGATTTTTTAAATCTCAAAATTTTGTAACATTGCTACTGTAAGCGTTGTAACTGTACCGCTGCGCCACCGTGCCGCCGTGATGCGTGGCTCTCCCAAAACATTTACCGTGACACGTGCAACTTTTTTTTTAAACTCTGCGATCACAGACTGGATTTGTAAACTGGGGTCTCTTTATAAAACCAATGTAAAGCAGATGTCCCACATACTGACTGACTATCAGGAGTTGAACGTGATGTTTCCACTTGAAGACCATGATGCACATTAACCTGAAGCTATGTATGTTAGTTATTATCAAAAATGTACTTCACCATGAATTATTATTTCTCATTCCTGACATCCCCTTGCAGACTATATTTGGAACAGAGTCTTTTATAACATATAACCATATAACCATTACAGCAAGGAAACAGGCCATCTCGGTCCTTCTAGTCCGTGCCGAACACTTACTCTCACCTAGTCCCATCTACCTGCACTCAGACCATAACCCTCCATTCCTTTCCCGTCCATATACCTATCCAATTTATTTTTAAATGATAAAATCGAACCTGCCTCCACCACTTCCACTGGGAGATCATTCCACACAGCTACCACCCTCTGAGTAAAGAAGTTCCCCCTCATGTTGCCCGTAAACTTTTGTCCATTAATTCTCAAATCATGTCCTCTTGTTTGAATCTTCCCTACTCTCAGTGGGAAAAGCTTATCCACGTCAACTCTGTCTATCCCTCTCATCATTTTAAAGACCTCTATCAAGTCCCCCCTGAACCTTCTGCGCTCCAAAGAATAAAGACCTAATTTGTTCAACCTTTCTCTGTAACTTAGTTGCTGAAACCTAGAGCTGGGGATTTACATTCACAGGACAATGGCTTAAAGTGAGAAGGGGCAAGCATGTCAGAGGGAACTGAGGGACATTATTTGTTCCCATTCAGAAAGGGTGGGGTGATCTTATGAAAGGGTGTCAACCCGATCATCACTGAATCTTTTACTCCGGAGTGGGGGAACTGACGATATCCAGGGTGGGTTTAAAGTGCGTGGGGGCCCCTCTCAATAGGGATCAAGGGGCACACACATTTTCACACACAAGGTGGGTGGAGTGTCTTGCCGAGGTGTCTGCAACGACAGTTGCATCCTTTGAGAGGGAACCGAGGACCTTCCGGTCGCACTAAACAGGACATAAATTTAATATCTAACCTGACAGTGATAAGGAAAGGAATAGCTGTTAATAGTAACCTGAGATTTAATAGGAGCCTAAGATTCTATTATATTTAATAGGAACATAAGATTTTGCTCTCCACAAATGCTGACTGACATGCCCAGAATGTGCCCAGCAGTTTATGGTTTAGTTTTGGGTTCATAAGATCATTTTGTCTTTGATTTTTATAGATTAATTATAATGTTGATGAAAACCAGCAAGGATTTCAGTTGCTAAATGGTCGACTTGTGTTCCTGTAATCCTGGTCTAGCATCCACTGGAAGATAGACACAAAATGCAGGGGTAACTCAACGGTACAGGCAGTATCTGTGGAGAGAGGGAATGGGTGACGTTTCGGGTCGAGTCTGAAGAAGGGTCTCGACCTGAAATGTCTCCCATTCCTTCTCTCCAGAGATGCTGCCTGTCCCGCTGAGTTACTCCGGCATTTCATGTCTATTTTCGATTTGAACCAGCATCTGTAGTTCCTTCCTGTACACTCACATCCATTGGGTTGAATACTGTACATTTTCTCCTCTGCAACATTTCAAGTCGAGTCAAGTAAAGAGAGTTTAATGTCATGTGTCCCGGATAGGACAATGAAATTCTTGCATTTGCTGCAGCACAACAGAATATTGTAGGCATAAATACAGATCAGATCAGTGTGTTCGTAGACCAAAAATATATATAAACACACATCCATAAACAGATAAAGTGCAATTGCCTGTTATCTATATTACTAAAAGTCTGATCTTGACCGCTTTTGGCCCACTGTGCTGCGATTTCCGAGAGAACGCCGCTGCCTACGGCCGTCATTTTTGGCCACCTCGCTCAGAGCCCCCCTCCGCCTTCCTGGACCAGAGGATTTTTCCTATCGATGACAAATCAGAGAGATATTAATGTTTAAACAAAATTCACCATTCTCTCTGCTGCCCCTGCTGGAGGGAGGGGGAGGAACTATAAAACCAGGAAGTGGTGTGCCTCACTCAGTCTCTGCAAGATGGATGAAGCCAAAGGGTCACGTCTCTCTGAGCTCTGAATAACATTCAACACATGTCTACTCAACTGTGAGTCCCCTTAATGTGGTTTGAAAATGAAAATATGGTTTGTTTGAAGTAAAAAGGCACTGCCTGCAAATGGTTGTTAGGGTGCTTTGCCAAAGTTAAAAGGCACTATTTACTGCAAATGGTGGCTTGGGTGCTTTGGCTTGAAGTTGAAAGACACTACTTACTGCAAATGGCGCTTTGGGTGCTTTGGCTTGACGTTAAAAGGCACTACTGCAAATGCACTTACTTCCTGTTTGCACTGTATATTGATTTTAGATAAAACGCTACGACTTACGGCAGTGATTTTTGGCCATCTTACTCAGTCCCCCTCTGCTCAGCAGGTGCAGAGAATTCTTCCCATCAATAAAAAATAAATGTGTTATTAGTGTTTAAAAATTGTTGAGAATCTCTCTCCTGTCAATCACGCCATGAAGGCCACACCTTTTCCGGTGGGAGGGGGAGGGGTTATAAAACCCGGAAGTGTGGGTGTGGCTCAGTCTCTGCATGATGGGGGAGGGAGAGGTCACGACTCTGTCTGAGCTGTGAATCAACTGAACACACTGAATGTCTACTGAATGTACCTTCGATTTTCCAGCATCTGCAGTTCCTTCTTGAACATGAATGTCTACTGAACTGAGTTTGGTGTTTTGTGTGGTTTTATGGTGGTTTCACCCTGCATTAAATGGTATGAAGCTGCATTTGAATTTGGTGGCCTTGCACCCTGCTTGAAGTGGAATGAAACTGCACTTGAATTTGGTGCCTTCTGCTTGAAATGGAATTTCAAGGAATAGCCGTGAGTCAACTGCCAGCCCACCAGCCGTGAGTGAGCTGCCAGCAGATCAGGCTTGAGGGACTGAGCTGCCACCCCAAGAACCCATACCAGCACTCCAGAAAGCCCCCCCACTGGCCACCAATATTGGAATTGGTGGAGAGGTGGAATATTGCATCAGGGGACCAGCCCTCCCATGTGAACATGGGACCCAACAGGTCCCACTTAGTCTAGTAGTTCATAGTTTGTTTGAAGTTGTGTTTAATAGTCTGATGGCTGTGGGGAAGGAGCTATTCCTGAACCCGGATGCTGCAGATTTCAGGCTCCTGTACCTTCTACCTGATGGCAGCAGAGAGATGAGTGTGTGGCCAGGATGGTGTGGGTTCTTGATAATGCTGCCAGCCTTTTTGAGGCAGCGACTGCGATAGATCCCCTCGATGGTAGGGCAGTCAGAAGCGATGATGGACTGGGCAGTGTTTACGACTTTTTGCAGCCTTTTCTGGGTGGTCTCTCGTGGTGTCCCCGGGCACCATCTTTTAAATCGGCACCAGTTGTGGAGAAGATCTAGTCCACAGCCAACGGGTTCTCTCGAGGGCATATCGTGTTTCGTCGGCACTGGTCTGAGATCGCTGGGTTCAATATAAACCCAGTTAAAGCACGCAATCCAGGATAAACACACGGTTACAGCCCAGGGCTGCTTCTCCTGTTGCGAGCTCCTCTAAATGGAGGGTTGAATGGGGCATTATAACAAGGAGATAGAAACATAGAAAATAGGTGCAGGAGTCTCCAAATCTGAGGAAGGACATTATTGCCATAGAGGGAGTGCAGAGACGGTTCACCAGACTGATTGCTGGGATGTCAGGACTGTCTTATGAAGAAAGACTGGATAGACTTGGTTTATACTCTCTAGAATTTAGGAGATTGAGAGGGGATCTTATAGAAACTTACAAAATTCTTAAGGGGTTGGACAGGCTAGATGCAGGAAGATTGTTCCCGATGTTAGGGAAGTCCAGGACAAGGGGTCACAGCTTAAGGATAAGGGGGGAATCCTTTAAAACCGAGATGAGAAGAACTTTTTTTCACACAGAGAGTGGTGAATCTCTGGAACTCTCTGCCGCAGAGGGTAGTAGAGGCCAGTTCATTGGCTATATTTAAGTTAGATGTGGCCCTTGTGGCTAAAGGGATCAGTGGGTATGGAGAGAAGGCAGGTACAGGACACTGAGTTGGATGATCAGCCATGATCATATTGAATGGCGGTGCAGGCTCGAAGGGCCGAGTGGCCTACTCCTGCACCTAATTTCTATGTTTCTATGAGTAGGCCATTCGGCCCTTCAAGACAGCACTCCCATTCAATATGATCATGGCTGATCATCCAAAATCAGTACTCCGTTCCTGTTTTCTCCCCATATCCCTTGATTCCGTTGGCCCTGAGATCTACTGTATATCTAACTCTCTCTTGAAAACATCCAGCGAATTGGCCTCCACTGCCTTCTGCGGCAGAGAATTCTACAGTACCTTACAGTAGGGGGAGGGGATTTTTTTTGTTTTTGGAAAATGTAAACCAAATGGGTGAAGTGTGAAGTGAGCACACTTTAGCGTGTGGAGAGCTGCACCGAGAGCCAAATATCCATGCACACTTCCAGCGAAACTCCAAACACATTGTAAATCCAGAAGTGATAAGGAGAATTGCCATGGAAACGTTGCATGGAGCGGGATCGAGCTGGCGTACGTGGACAACTGAGTCAATTGTTGAAACAGCAGGAGGACATAAAGAACTCGACTCCAGCTGAGTCGGTTTTTTTTTCTGTCTGACCTGAGTATTATTCCAGCTGCTCACCTTGATTAGCAGGGAGAGGTCCATCGCACATCTGAGCCAACAACACCCAACATAGGGCGCCCACGGTGGTGCAAGGGTGGCCACGGTGGCGCAGCGGTAGAGTTGCTGCCTTACAGAGCTTGCAGCACCAGAGACCCGGGTTCGATCCTGACAACAGGCGCTGTCTGTACAGAGTTTGTACCTTCTCCCCGTGACCTGCGTGGATTTTCTCCGAGATCTTCGGTTTCCTCCCACACTCCAAAGACGTACAGGTTTGTAGGTTAATTGGGGCTTGGTGTATGTGTAAATTGTCCCCAGTATGTGTAGGGTAGTGTTGATGTGTGTGGATCGCTGGTCGGTGCGGACTTGATGGACTGAAGGACCTGTTTCCATGCTGTATCCCTAAACTAAACTAAGAACTAGCAAGACATGCAACAGCAGTTAACAAGACATCTGGGAGGAGCTACCCAACAAATCCAATAGGAACTTTCAACACACCCCATGTGTCATAAGGTAATAACTGATGGGAGTAGAATTAGGCCATTCAGCCCATCAAATCTACTCCGCCATTCAATCATGGCCAATCTATCTCTCCCTCCTAACCACATTCTCCTGCCTTCTCCCCATAACCCCTGACACCCACACTAATCAAGAATCCTATTTCTGCCTTAAAAATATCAATTGACCTGGCCTCCACAGCCTTCTGTGGCAAAGGACATCACAGATTTGCCACCCTCTATAGAAATTCCTCCTCATCTCATTCTTAAAGGGACATCCTTTAATTCTGAGGCTATGACCTCTCAGTCCTAGACTCTCCCACTAGTGGAAACATCCCCTCCACATCCACTCTACCCAGGCCTTTCACTCTTCGATTCGTTTTAATGAAGTTACCCCCTCATCCTTCTAAACTGTAACGGATATAGCTTGGACCCAATAGCAGCATAGAATCAGGCAGGTGTAATTGGTCATGAACTTTATTACGATACTGTAACCCAGAGTAGTAACACAGGAATGGGTACACCGTACTCACACAGAGGCTCAGGATTGAGCGAGGGTTCCGAAGAGGGGCAGGCAGGAGACGTAGTCAGGGTAGCGGAAGGTCCGGTAACCAGGAGATCCAACACACGATGCAAACAAACCAGCGAGGGACAGACGAAAGGACAGTCGAAGCCAGGCAGGGAGTCGAGGAACCGTTGCAGGGATACACCAAACAGCCCAGGAGAGAGGCAGACAGAAACCAGGAGGTACGGGACGAAGGCCGTGGTCGGGGACAGAAGGCTGAGGTGATATCTGGGAAGACGACAGGACGGAATGGTCAGGGGCAGGCAGGTTCGAATCCGTGTAGTCAGTCGGGAAATCGCTGGAGAGTCTTGCATGAATGCTGAGAACAATCTGGCACTGTGTGAACGGTGAGGAGAGTCTATATACTGGGTTAATAGGTGATCAGAGGCAACTGAGTGCAACAGGTGAGGAGAGTTGTGCTGATGAGAGGGGAGTGGCAGGCAGGCAGGTGAGGAGAAGGAGGGACCAGTGGAAAAGTACTGGGAGGTGAAGTGGATGAGAATGAGGAGAGGGCAGACGGTGACATAAACTCCAGCTAGTACAGTCCCAGTGCTGACAAACGCTCATCATAGGTTAACCCACTCATTCCTGAGATCATTCTTGTAAACCTCCTCTGGACCCTCTCCAGAGCCGGCACATCCTTCCTCAGATATGGGGCCCAAAGTTGCTCACAATACTCCAAAAGCGGCCTGACCAGCACCTTATAGACCCTCAATAGGAGCTATCAACACCTCCAATAAGAGATTTCAGCGCATCCAATGGGAGCTATCAATCGGAGGCAATTTTTTTAAAGTGCCAGGGTGAGACCACATGCAAACTGGAACAGTACCTCACATTAGAAACATGGAAAATATGTGCAGGAGTAGGCCATTCAGCAGGAATTCTGAGCATGAAGAAGATTGAAGGGATCTTCCCCGACTGTGATTTTCACATTTCAAATTTATACCCTTGTATAGAATATACAACATAGAACATTGGAGACATGGCAGGGCAGCGGTAGAGTTGCTGCCTCATAGCGCCAGAGACCTGGGTTCGATCCTGACTGTCTGTACGGAGTTTGCACATTTTTACCGTGACCTGTGTGGGTTTTCTCCGAGATTTTCGGTTTCCTCCCACATTCCAAAGACGTGCAGGTTTGTAGGTTATTTGGCTTGGTATAACTGTAAAAGTGTCCCTAGCGTGTGTAGGGTAGTGTCAATGTGCGGGGATCACTGGTCGATGCGGACTCGGTGGACCATAGGGCCTGTTTCCACGCTGTATCTCTGAAACTAAGATGCTGCCTGACCCGCTGATTTACTCCAGCAATTTGTATCTATCTTTGGTATGAACCAGTTTTAAGGGGCTGTTTCCACGCTATACCTCTACTTCCTAAGAAGATTACGGAGAGTCGGTTTGTCCAGGAGGACTCTCTCTAACTTCTACAGGTGCACAGTAGAGAGCATGCTGACCGGTTGCATCGTGGCTTGGTTCAGCAACTTGAGCGCCCTGGAGCGGAAAAGACTACAAAAAGTAGTAAACACTGCCCAGTCCATCATCGGCTCTGACCTCCCTTCCATCGAGGGGATCTATCGCAGTCGCTGTCTCAAAAAGGCTGGCAGTATCATCAAAGACCCACACCATCCTGGCCACACACTCATCTCCCTGCTACCTTCAGGTAGAAGGTACAGGAGCCTGAAGACTGCAACAACCAGGTTCAGGAATAGCTACTTCCCCACAGCCATCAAGCTGTTAAACTTGGCTCGGACAAAACTCTGAACATTAATAGCCCATTATCTGTTATTTGCACTTTATCAGTTTATTTATTCATGTGTGTATATATTTATATAATGGTATATGGACACACTGATCTGTTCTGTAGTCAATACCTACTATGTTCTGTTGTGCTGAAGCAAAGCAAGAATTTCATTGTCCTATCAGGGACACATGACAATAAACTCTCTTGAACCTTGAATCTTGAACTAAACTAAACATAGAACAGTACAGCACGGGAACGGACTCTCCGGCCCACAATGTTTGTGATGAATAAGATGCCAAGTTAAACTGGTTTCATCTGCCAGTACATGATCCATATGTCTCGAATCCTTGCACTTCCATGTGCCTGTCTAAAAGCCTCTTAAACATCACTACTGTATCTGCCTCCACCACCACCCCTGGCAACGCGTTCCAGGCCCCCGCTACTCTCTGTGTGAAGACATTTGCCCCACACATCTCCATTAAACTTTCCCCCTCTCACCTTATAGCTGTGCCCTGGACATTTCAACCCTGGGAAGAATGTTCTGACTGTCTACACTCTCAATGCCTCTCATTATTTCATATACACAAGTCCAAGTCTTCCCACACCCCCCCGACGTTCCAGAGAAAACGATCCAAGTCTGTCCGACCTCTCGCTGTAGCTGAAACCCTCTAATCCAGGCAACATTCTGGTAAACTGGTAAATCCAGACGAATTTCCTCTGCACCCACTTCAAACGCTCTGCCTCCACCCTGTTCTGGGAAGACCAGAACCGCAGGCAATGGTCCAAATGTGGCCAAACCAACAGCTGCATCATCTCCAACAAATGCTTTCTAACACAAGGAAAGGACGACCAATTTTGTGCATCAAGTACACTGTATGTAGAGCAGGGGGTGAGGGGGAGCAAAATAAAGAAATGCATGCGGTAGGAATAACTCTGGCAAGTGTATATGTGCATGTGTGTACAGGGGTGGAGGGGGTGTGTGGGGGGGAAGGGGGGGCGAGGGAGGCGGAAGGGGGGGATGGAGGGGGGAGGGGTGGGGGTGGTGGGGGGGGGGGGGGGGGGGGGGGGGAGGGGGGGGGGGGGGGGGGGGGGGGGGGGGGGGGGGGGGGGGGGCGGGGGGGGGGTTGTGGGGGGGGGGGGGGGGGGGGGTAGGGGGATTTTTAACTCTTTCCTCCTCGGAGATGCACCTTTTTCCGTCTCGTATATCCGTCGGCGATGCAGCCTAACATCATGGAGCTGGCGGCCTCTGGCTGGGGATCGACATCGTGGAGCACACGGTCCCTTGGTTAGGGGCCCACTTCGGGAGCTCCAAAGCCGCAGGAACTTCGACGTCCCCGACTACGGTTGGTTCGACTCCCCCAACTGGTGGAGAAAAAGGAGGAAAGAAGATAGAAACATAGAAACATAGACATTAGGTGCAGGAGTAGGCCATTCGGCCCTTCGAGCCTGCACCGCCATTCAATATGATCATTGCTGATCATCCAACTCAGTATCCTGTACCTGCCTTCTCTCCATACCCTCTGATCCCTTTAGCCACAAGGGCCACATCTAACTCCCTCTTAAATATAGCCAATGAACTGTGGCCTCAACTATCCTCTGCGGCAGAGAGTTCCAGAGATTCACCACTCTCTGTGTGAAACATGTTTTTCTCATCTCCGTCCCAAAGGATTTCCCCTTTATCCTTAATCTGTGACCCCTTGCCCTGGACTTCCCCAACATCGGGAACAATCTTCCTGCATCTAGCCTGTCCAACCCCTTAAGAGTTTTGTAAGTTTCTATAAGATCCCCCCTCAATCTCCTAAATTCTAGCGAGTACAAGCCGAGTCTATCCAGTCCAATAAGACTTTATTGCCTTCCATCACAGTGGGGAATGTGGAGCAGGGCTGTGGTGGGGTTTATGGTAAATATTTACGGGTTGTGTGTTTGGAGTTGCATTTTGGTAAGGGGGAATGACATTTTTTATGACAAACCTTTTTCAATCATTCCGATTCGTAACATTTGGAGTGGCGGCATACTGACTGTTAATAAGATCAATTACATCGTGGAGCACATTAATTTGGTTAGGGGCCCAGTGTCGGGAGCTCGCTGGCGGCATGAGCTTCGACGTCCCGCAGAACGGCCTGGTTCGACTGCCCTCTAAACCAAAAAAACTAGTGGAAAGAAGACGGAAACATAGCCCACAATGTTTGTGGTGCTCATCACGCCATTAAACCCTTTCATCTGCCTGTACATGATCAATATCCCTCTATTCCCTGCACTTCCACTTGCCTATCTAAAAGCTGTACCTGCCACTATCATATCCTCAACCAATTAGCCACAATCAACCATCTATTGTCATCTTGCAAGCAAAGTGAACAGTGCAAAATGAAAAGACCGTTGTCCCAGTGAATAGCAGAGATCGCACATGAAATTTGAAAAAACGTTTCACACATAATAACACTAAAAATCAATTTCCAGTCCTGAATGGACCCAGTGTAAATAAATAGTTAAAAGCAGGTAAACAATCTTCCTGCAATACAATAAACCAATCATAAAAATGTCCGGGGCCACTGATTTAAGTATCCAGTCCCAGCCATGAAAGTGGCCCGCGAAAACCCGCAGATCCAGGTGTCTGTGAGTAATGAGTGACTGTTTAGCAGCCTCACAGCCTGTGGTAGGAAGCTGTTTAGCAGTCTTGTAGTCCGGGCTTTGATGCTTCGATATCTCTTGCCTGATGGCAAGAGATCCAGGTGTGAGTGGAGGGGGTGCAGTTTGTCCTCAGCAATTCTCTGAGCTTTTTTCAGACAGCGGCTCTGGAACAGTTCTTGTACCGAGGGTAGGGAGACGCCAATGATCCTCTCTGCTCCCCTCACTACCCTCTGCAGAGCCTTCCTGTCCGAGCAGTTGCAGGTGCAGTACCACGTATTTATGCAGTACGTGAGTACAGACTCCACCGTACCCCTGTAGAAACTCCTGAGGATGTTGGTGGGGAGTGAGGCCTGTTTTAGTTTCCTCAGGAAGTGCAGTCTGCCTCCAAATATCTGCCTCCACCACCACCCCTGGCAGTGCGTTCCAGGACCCCACCGCTCTCTGTGTAAAAAAAAAAAATCGCTGGTCGGCACGTACACGGTGGGCCGAAGGGCCTGCTTCTCGAAACTAAACTAAACCAGATTGCAAGTCATGTAGCAGAATCACGCAGGTATTCCCTCCATTGCCTCATTGATGAACTGTACACTGCAAGGGCCAGGAAGCGAGCGGGCAAGATCATCTCTGACCCCTCTCACCCTGGCCACAAACTCTTTTAATCACTTCCCTCTGGAAGGCGACTCCGGACTGTCAAAGCTGCCACAGCCAGACATAAAAAACAGTTTTTATCCACGAGTAGTTGCTCTACTCAACAACCAAAAATCTGTAGCCTCCCTTGATCAATGGTGTTTTATCATTAATGTTTCATTATTATTATTAACATTTAGTGTTTTCTGAGTCACTCAGAACTGTCACTGTATGTCATGTTGTTACTTGTGGGTGGAGCGCCAAGGCAAATTCCTTGTATGTGAATACTTAGCCAATAAACTTATTTACTCCGGGGTTACGTCCGTGCCCGGGTGGGATTAGAAAGGGAATACACCATGTGTGGGCACCCTGAGGGAGTTCCGGGACCGCTGGGCTACGCAGGGTGTTGAATGTATCCTCAATAAGGATTGTATCATAATTGTATAATAGTTTATTATGGATATATGTTTGTATTGTATTATGGTGGTGGGTTCTGGCTTGTTTTATTGTAGTGTAAATATTATTTTTTAATAATTGAATACATTTTTTGATTAATAAAAAAAGCAAAAAAAACCCCCAAAAAAACTTATTTACTTACTTACTTAGGTGGCGTGTTTATAATTGCCCAGCTTTTGAACCCACGCCAAGTGCTGAAAGTATTCCCATCTCCTTGACAGCAGAACAGTTGCCTGAGCAGGCGGCGGCAGCCCCGGAAGGTTATATTGTTGCTGCCTGCGGATCCGACAATATTAGCCACGTGTGGAGGTGATTACAGGAGATCAGGCTTCACTGTGCTCTGATGAGAATGCCAGGGGGATCAGCCAGCCCCAGTTGCCTGTGTCAGCCTTAATATACATTTGGAGGTCCAGAGGTTAAAGTTTTCAATCCTAAGCTGTTCCAGATGCCGGCCCGTGTGCAGGTTTGTGCAACAAGGGCCATTTCTTTTCTGTCAGGACGGTGAATGGAATGATCAGATGCAATTTATCCGTGGTGAAGGAGAGTTTTGCCAGCTGCAGCACTGCGACGTCATCGGAGTAACGTACTTTCCACAAAACCAGGTGCAGAGAGGGGGATGAAATGGTTGTGATGTTTTCGAGGCATTAACAATTCACTTTGGCCATTGGTACAGTTTGATGTACTTCCTTATTACTTACTGAATAGTGAAAGTCCTGGAAAAAACGGGAAAGCAGACTATTATCTAAATGGTGGCCGATTGGGAAAGGGGGAGATGCAGCGAGACCTGGGTGTCATGGTACACCAGTCATTGAAGGTAGGCATGCAGGTGCAGCAGGCAGTGAAGAAAGCGAATGGTATGTTAGCTTTCATTGCAAAAGGATTTGAGTATAGGAGCAGGGAGGTTCTACTGCAGTTGTACAGGGTCTTGGTGAGACCACACCTGGAGTATTGCGTACAGTTTTGGTCTCCAAATCTGAGGAAGGACATTATTGCCATAGAGGGAGTGCAGAGACGGTTCACCAGACTGATTCCTGGGATGTCAGGACTGTCTTATGAAGAAAAACTGGATAGACTTGGTTTATACTCTCTCGAATTTAGGAGATTGAGAGGGGATCTTATAGAAACTTACAAAATTCTTAAGGGGTTGGACAGGCTAGATGCAGGAAGATTGTGTCCCGATGTTAGGGAAGTCCAGGACAAGGGGTCACAGCTTAAGGATAACGGGGGAAATCCTTTAAAACCGAGATGAGAAGAACTTTTTTCACACAGAGAGTGGTGAATCTCTGGAACTCTCTGCCACAGAGCGTAGTTGAGGCCAGTTCATTGGCTATATTTAAAAGGGAGTTAGATGTGGCCCTTGTGGCTAAGGGGATCAGGGGGTATGGAGAGAAGGCAGGTACGGGATACTGAGTTGGATGATCAGCCATGATCATATTGAATGGCGGTGCAGGCTCGAAGGGCCGAATGGCCTACTCCTGCATCTAATTTCTATGTTTCTATGAAAGAGAGGACATGATGAGGATGTTTCCACTAATGGGAGAATCTAGGACTAGAGGTCTGAATTAAAGGACTTTCCTTTATGAAGGGGATGAGGAGGAATTTATTTAGTCAGAGGGTGGTGAATCTGTGGAATTCTTTGCCACAGAAGGTTATGGAGGCCAAGTCAATGGATATTTTTAAGGCAGAGATAGATTGATAGATTCTCGATTAGTACGGGTGTCAGAGGTTATGGAGGCAGGGGAATGGGGTTAGGAGGCAGATCAGCCATGATTGAATGGCGGAGCAGATTTGACGGGCCGAATGGCCTGATTCTTTCCCTATCACTTCTGAATAACACACTTTCCACAAAACCAGGTGTAGAGAGGGAGGAGAAATGGTTGTGATGTTTTTGAGGCATAAACCAGTCTTGTTGAGTCCTCCTGTATCCACTTATCACTTTGCCAGGCTGTGTCCCACCTGCATCTCTCTTCCAGCTTTCTCTCACCCGTTACAATCAGTCTGAAGCAGGGTCCCGACCCAAACCATCGCCTATCCATGTCCTCCATAATGGATTGGAAAGGAATACTTCATTGCCACATGTGACAAGGCACAGTGAAATTATTTGCTTGCACCCCCAAGGTATACAAATAGTCACCTATAAAGGGCGCAGTCACCGTTACAAAATATCCCACGTTGAGTCCTCCTCAGATGCTGAAACAAGCAACTGCAGATGCTGGTTTATACCAAAGATAGATGCAAAGTGCTGGAGTAACTCAGTGGGTCAGGCAACACCTCTGGAGAAAAAGTCTGTGTGTGACGTTTCAGGTCAGGACTCAACTTATAACCATATAACCATATAACAATTACAGCACGGAAACAGGCCATCTCGACCCTTCTAGTCCGTGCCGAACACATAATCTCCCCTAGTCCCATATACCTGCGCTCAGACCATAACCCTCCATTCCCTTCCCATCCATATAACTATCCAATTTATTTTTAAATGATAAAAACGAACCTGCCTCCACCACCTTCACTGGAAGCTCATTCCACACAGCTACCACTCTCTGAGTAAAGAAGTTCCCCCTCATGTTACCCCTAAACTTCAGTCCCTTAATTCTCATGTCATGTCCCCTTGTTTGAATCTTCCCTACTCTCAGTGGGAAAAGCTTTTCCACGTCAACTCTGTCTATCCCTCTCATCATTTAAAAACCTCTATCAAGTCCCCCCTTAACCTTCTGCGCTCCAAAGAATAAAGCCCTAACTTGTTCAACCTTTCTCTGTAACTTAGTTGCTGAAACCCAGGCAACATTCTAGTAAATCTCCTCTGTACCCTCTCTATTTTGTTGACATCCTTCCTATAATTAGGCGACCAAAATTGTACACCATACTCCAGAATTGGCCTCACCAATGCCTTGTACAATTTTAACATTACATCCCAACTTCTATACTCAAACCTTTTCAGAACCTCTTCAGAACCTCTTCCGTTTGAAGAAGGGTCCCAACTCCAAACATCACCCAGTCTTTTCCTCCGGAGATGTGGTCATACCCACGGAGTGACTCCAGCACTTTATGTCTATCTTCAGTTTAGTTTAGTTTAGTTTAGCTTAAGTCTGATTAAGTGCTTTGTATCTATCCTTCATAGATGCTGCCTGACCTGCTGAGCTGCTCCATCCAGCACTCTGTGTTCTTAGCACACTTATATCAGGCAAGGAATCAGTTAAAGGGCATAGAACAAGCATGGCATAGAACAAACAAGTATGAAGATGGGTGTCGACCCGAAACATTACCTATTCCTTGTCTCCGGAGACTGTGCCTGACCCGCTGAGTTACTCCACCTTTTTTGTGTCTATCTTCGGTGTAAACCAGCATCTGCAGTTCCTTGACCCTCCCCTAACATCAGTCTGAAGAAGGGTCTCGTCCCGAAACATCACCCATTCCTTTTCCCCACAGATGCTGCCTGACTGTGCTGAGTTACTCCAGCATTTTGCGGCTATCTCCAGTGTAAACCAGCATCTGCAGTTCCTTCCGACACCTCGAACAAGCATGCCAATGGCTTGTTCCATTATCCCAACTTGCCATTTGTTCCATGTGACATTAAATGGAAAGGTACTTGCGTACGTTAGTTATCCTGTTACAAGCTGACGTGGGGGGGAGAGAGAGAGAGAGCTGGAGCCATGTGTGGAGTTTATTACAACAGGCAGCGCAAAGTGCCAGCTCGCCAACTTCATGAATGGACTTCTGTTCCGTTCAAGTGTTACTGATGCAAGGTGAAAAGTGGGCAAGGAAACGGATGGAAATTTTCCGTCAGTCCCTCAGCCACACTTTCCCCTTTCAAAACCACTGCATTGCCTGCAAAAAATAAAAGACTTGTTATCCCAGATGCAACTGCGGCCGAACAAGGCCAAGTTCAATTAAGTGAAAAGAATGATCCTGAGTGATTTAAGATGACAACAACACAGAGAGTTGGCGAGAGTTATTGTCAGGGACAGTTTCTTCACGGCTGTTATCAGGAAACTGAACCGTCCTATAACCAACTGGAGAGCAGTCCTGCCCTGCCATCTACCTCATTGCAAACCTTCAAACTATCTTTAATTGGACTTTAACAAGTCCGGCCCACAACAACAACCGCATCGTCAAATTTGCTGACGACACTACTGTGGTCGGACTTATTTCGAAGGGAGACGAGGCACAGCCTACAGAGAGGAAGTCCTGAAGTTGACAACCTGGTGCTCAGAAAACAATCTGGCTCTGAACACCAGGAAAACAAAAGAGCTCATTGTCGACTTCAGGAGGCACAGCACTGACTTAGCCCCCCTACACATCAACGGCGAGTGTGTGGAGAGGGTCAATAGACCTTCCGGTTTCTCTTAAGGGGTCCACATCGGCTGATATGCAGGACGGACAACACGACAGTCATCAAGAAGTCAGCAGCGGGTGCACTTCCTGAGGATCCTCAGGGAGCACAACCTGGACTCTAACCGAGCTGAGAAGACCTTTTACCGCTCGTCCATCGAGAGCCTGCTGACATATACTGCATTACAGTACGGCAGCTGCACCATGGCAGACAGGGAGAGGCTTAGTTGAGAGGATTGTAACCAGGACAGCGCGGAGGATATCAAGGGCTGCCCTGGAGAGACTGATGGATAGGATACCTCCCGCTGCCTTCAGCATGATCAAAGAAGAATGGTCATCAAGACTCGAGGGCCCAATCCTGCGTTTGGCACTGTTCGACTATGTTCTTCTGGAAGGCGCTATAGGTGCATCAAATCCAGGGCACGCAGACTCAAATAGTTTTTAAGAGAATTATATCTACAATATAAATTTCAAACTAAACACATGCACTGACTTCACACGCCCAACACGGACATCCATCTGTATATATGTATATAGCGCCGCAGAATTGTGACCTATTCCCCCCCCCCCCCCCCCCCCCATACCTTCGATTTTTTTTGTTTTTCTGTCAGATGTTTTTTTGTAAAATTGTATGTATGCAAAGAGGTACGAGCAGCTTTCAGTTTCACTGTACATGTATAGTGACAATAAATGGCATATATATATATATATCTTGCACTGAATGTGATTCTCAATATCCTGTATCTATACACTGTAGACGGTTTGCATTGTTCCCGATGTTGGGGAAGTCCAGAACAAGAGGTCACAGTTTAAGGATCAGGGGGAAGTGCTTTGCGTACAGTTTTGGTCTCCAAATCTGAGGAAGGACATTATTGCCATAGAGGGACTACAGAGAAGGTACACCAGACTGATTCCTGGGATGGCAGGACTGTCTTATGAAGAAAGACTGGATAGACTTGGTTTATACTCTCTAGAATTTAGGAGATTGAGAGGGGATCTTATAGAAACTTACAAAATTCTTAAGGGGTTGGACAGGCTAGATGCAGGAAGATTGTTCCCGATGTTGGGGAAGTCCAGGACAAGGGGGTCACAGCTTAAGAATAAGGGGGAAATCCTTTAAAATCGAGATGAGAAGAACTTTTTTCACACAGAGAGTGGTGAATCTCTGGAATTCTCTGCCGCAGAAGGTAGTTGAGCCAGTTGATCTGGCTATATTTAAGAGGGAGTTAGATGTGGCCCTTGTGGCTAAAGGGGATAAAGGGGTATGGAGAGAAGGAGGTACAGGATACTGAGTTGGATGATCAGCCATGATCATATTGAATGGCGGTGCAGGCTCGAAGGGCCGAATGGCCTACTGCTGCACTTATTGTCTATGTTCTTATGTTTCTATTGTCTTTTTGCTCACTGGATGGCACGCAACAAAAATGGTTTTAAGGGCACCTCAGTACACATGACAATAATAAATTAAACTAAACAAAACTCGACCTGAAACGTCACCCATTCCTTCTCTCCAGAGTTGCTGCCTCACCCGCTGAGTTACTCCAGCATTTTGTGTCTACCTTCGATTTAAACCAGCATCTGCAGATCTTTCCTAAACTAAAATTAACATGGGCACAAAGTGGTGGAGTAACTCAGCAGGTCAGGCGGCATCTCTGGAGAAAAAGGAATGTTTTGGGTTGGCACCCTTCTTCAGACTCCCGACCAGAAACATCACCCATCCTTTTTCTCCACAGATGCTGTTTGAACCGCTGAGTAAAGGGCGTGTCCCACGAGCATGCGAGTGCATGCGGCAAGCGCAACCTATATTGGTCGCTTGAGCCGTACGGCCTCGAGGGGCCGGTCCCACTTCGATCGCCGGAGCCGTATGGAGTTGTGCGGAGCTGGTCCCGACATCGCGTGGGGCTCCGAAAAATTGACCATGTTCAAAAATTCCGCGCGGCAACGGCCTGCCGGCCCGCAGCCGACTCGACACCGTACGCACAGCCTCGACGCCGTACGTCACGCGCAAACTTCCCGCGGACTTCGCTCGAAGTTCACGTCACTCACTCGACCTCCGCGCGGCCCCCGTTTCCGGTTTGGTCACGCTCGCCGCATGCTCGTGGGACAGGCCCTTTACTCCAGCACTTTGTGTCTGTCTTTGGTATAAACCAGCATCTGCAGTTCTTTGTTTCCAAACTTTAGGGGCTGTCCCACTGTACGAGCTAATTCAAGAGTTCTCCCGAGTTTCCCCTGATTCGAACTCGGAGATTTACGGTAATAGCCGCTCGTAGGTACTCGGGGCTATCTTGGACATTTTTCAAACATGTTGAAAAATCTTCACGAGCTTACCGCGTTTCCCGAGTACCTGCCGTTAGCGTTACGAGCCGCTAAGAGACGTCCCCGAGCTCCGACGTACCCGCTACGTACATTCTACGTACTTACCATGAGTTTGATTTATTTTTAACATGGGAGAGCTCTTGAATTACCTCGTACAGTGGGACACACCCTTAACCTAAAATAATCTAAATTAAATTGGTGAACTAAAGTAAACTGCAAACTAAACTGTGAACTAAACTAAACTACACTCTATAATGTTCTCACGAGCAAAGGGCCATTTTTTAAACGGGGTAATAAGCTTTTGGATGCAATTACTGAGAAATTGACTGTAAAGACTGGGCAACACAGCTCATTATGTTCCAATGCTGTTACATGGCTTCACATATCATGCAGACAAACAATGGATCAGTGTTCTTGTATCCATTCTAAGTATAACAAGGCTGCTGAGCAATGGTACGCCTCGGAGTCCCTAGAGCAGTTACCTTACTCGCTGGTGGAAACTGAGCCAATGTGGTCGATCAAATCCAATGAGAATTTTAGTCACTTTGCATTTAAAGCGACAAACTATAGACGATGTGGATAAATTGAACATAGAGGATGTTGCCAGGATTATAGAGGGCCTGAGCTATAGCAATAGGTTAAGTGGGCTACAACATTATTCCTTGGAGTGCAGGAGATGGCTTTGTGTAAGTATATATTGGCCCTAGTGTGTGTAGGATTATGTTAATGTGCGGGGGATCGCTGGTCGGTACGGACTCAGTGGGCAGAAGGGCCTGTTTCCGCGCTGTATCTCTAAACTACACTAAACTGAACAAAGATGTAATCTGTAGGAAGGAACTGCAGATGCGAGCTTGGACTGAAGATAGACACAAAATGCTGGAGCAACTCAGCAGGACAGGCAGCATCTTCAGACTGAAGAAGGGTCTTGACCCAGAACGTCACCCATTCCTTCTCTCCATCTTCAGATACTCCAGCATTTTGTAAGAAGGGTGGTGACCCAGAACGTCACCCATTCCTTCTCTCCAGAGACAATCCGGTCCCGCATTCTCCTGCCTGTTACAACCCCATTTCTATCTATTGTAAGTTTCTATAAGATCCCCTCTCAATCTTCTAAATTTAGAGAGTTTAAAAACCAAGTCCTTTAATTCTGTCTACAGTCTAGACTTCAATCATAGAAACATAGACAGATCTGACATCCCCTTTCAGGAATCCAGTCTCCCTGGTGAACCCGTCTCTGCACTCCCTCTATGGAAATATCCCTATCTGGGCAGAGAGTTCCTTAGAAAAAAGTTCTTCTGGAGACCAAAACTGTACCCTCAACACTCCAGTCTGTCTCACCAAGACCCCTTACAACAGCAGTAGAACCCTCTGGCTAAAGAACTCCAAGTCCTCCTTTTGCTTTGAAAGCTAACATGTCCCAGGATTCGCTCTCTGGCTATAACCTGCTGCATTCGGAAATGTGGAGAGGGAAACGTCCTCTCCACATCTACTCTAACCAGGCCTTTCACTATTTGGATATATCAACAAGTTCCCTTTCCCTCATCCTTCTAAACGCGAGCGAGTACAAGCTCAGTGCTTTCTTGAGCGTTTCAAGAAATGTAACCTCTTGAATTCTGCTTCTGAAATTGAACCCAACCAAAGGCAGCTTCGGAAGCAAAGTTTATTACAAACATTTCCAATGCGCCCAGTGCACTTCCTATTTTTAGCAAGGTGGTCAAATTTACCAAGCCACAAAGCAAATAATTGACTAGTTTTGTTGTAATGAAAGTAATGCTACACCAGTAATTCATCAGGGCTTTTCTCAGAATGAAAGAGAATGCCTTCGGAAAGTTGGACAGAGTGTTAACGGAACAGGGAAAATATGCAGGCAACTTGGAATTAAATATTTAAACCTTAATGGGAGGTGGGAGGTCAGGAATTCACCACATCCCGGATGACAATAACATACCAATGGATCATAGCCAGCTAAATAACGGGATTTTACATTTGAGAAATACTGAATCCAACCATATAATGACAATGCAAGGATGTGAGGTGGACAAAAATGCTGGAGAAACTCAGCGGCTGAGGAAGCATCTACGGAGAGAAGGAAATAGGCGACGTTTCGTGTCGAGGTTTGGTCTCCTAATTTGAGGAAGGACATCCTTGTGATTGAGGCAGTGCAGCGTAGGGTTCACGAGGATTGATCCCTGGGATGGTGGGGACTGTCATATGAGGAAAGATTGAAAAAGACTAGGCTTGTATTCACTGGAGTTTAGAAGGATGAGGGGGGCAATATCTATATAGAAATATAACATTATAAAAGGAACTGGACAAGCTAGATGCAGGAAAAATGGTTCCCAATGTTGGGCGAGTCCAGAACAGGGGCCACAGTCTTAGAATAAAGGGGAGGTCATTTAAGACTGAGGTGAGAAAAAACGTTTTCACCCAGAGAGTTGTGAATTTGTGGAATTCCCTGCCATAGTGGGCAGTGGAGGCCAAGTCACTGGATGGATTTAGTTAGAGAGTTAGATAGAGCTCTAGGGGCTATTGGAGTCAAGGGATATGGGGAGAAGGCAGGCACGGGTTATTGATAGGGGACGATTAGCCATGATCACATTGAATGGCGGTGCTGGCTCGAAGGGCCGAATGGCCTCCTCCTGCACCTATTTTCTATGTTTCTATGTTTCGATGAGAAAGAAACCTGTACTAGTCTTTCACTGACTGGATAGCACGCAACAAAATAAGCTTTTCACTGTACCTCAGTACACAGGGCAATGAACTAAGCTAAACTTAACTAGACTAAATCTTTCCCCCCTCACTTTAAACCTATGTCCTTTGGTTCTTTGTTTAAGAAGGAACTGCAGATGCGGGAAAATCGAAGGGTACTCAAAAAATGCGGAGGAAAACTCAGCGGGTGCAGCAGCATCTATGGAGCGAAGGGCAATAGGAAACGTTTCGGGCCGAAACCATTCAGGGTTTCGGCCCGAAACGTTGCCTATTTCCTCAGGGTTCGGCACC